>NC_056435.1:26036063-26336063 GCF_018296145.1 Oncorhynchus tshawytscha | reverse complement strand
GGGTCTGAGGATCTCATCTCGGTACCTAATGGCAGTCAGGCTACCTCTGGCGAGCACATGGAGGGCTGTGCGGCCCACCAAAGAAATGCCACCCCACACCATGACTGACCCACCGCCAAACCGGTCATGCTGGGGGATGCTGCAGGCAGCAGAACGTTCTCCACTGCGTCTCCAGAATGTCACGTCTGTCACATGTGCTCAGTGTGAACCTGCTTTCATCTGTGAAGAGCACAGGGCGCCAGTGGCGAATTTGCCAATCTTGGTGTTCTCTGGCAAATGCCAAACGTCCTGCACAGTGTTGGGCTGTAAGCATAAGCCCCACCTCTGGACGTCGGGCCCTCATACCACCCTCATGGAGTCTGTTTCTGACCGTTTGAGCAGACACATGCACATTTGTGGCCTGCTGGAGGTCATTTTGCAGGGCTCTGGCAGTGCTCCTCCTGCTCCTCCTTGCACAAAGGCGGAGGTAGCGGTCCTGCTGCTGGGTTGTTGCCTTCCTACGGCCTCCTCCACGTCTCCTGATGTACTGGCCTGTCTCCTGGTAGCACCTCCATGTTCTGGACACTACGCTGACAGACACAGCAAACCTTCTTGCCACAGCTCGCATTGATGTGCCATCCTGGATGAGCTGCACTACCTGAGCCACTTGTGTGGGTTGTAGACTCCGTCTCATGCTACCACTAGAGTGAAAGCACCGCCAGCATTCAAAAGTGACCAAAACATCAGCCAGGAACCATAGGAACTGAGAAGTGGTCTGTGGTTATCACCTGCAGAACCACTCCTTTATTGGGGGTGTCTTGCTAATTGCCTATAATTTCCACCTGTTGTCTATTCCATTTGCACAACAGCATGTGAAATTTTATGTCAATCAGTGTTTCTTCCTAAGTGGACAGTTTGATTTCACAGAAGTGTGATTGACTTGGAGTTACATTGTGTTGTTTAAGTGTTCCCTTTATTTTTTTGAGCAGTGTATAATTGGTTTGAGGTTTTTAAATTTATTGAAATTTGGAGCTATTCACCTTCAGAATGTTGTGGTCCCTAACAAGCCCCATAGGGATATTGAATGTCAAACAAAACTGACCATGGGCATTACCAAACCCAAGGAAAACTGTTATGGTACCCTTCATTCTAGAACATGTTTTTCCTGACATCTCACAAATCTGGATGAGAATAAATTTATGACCCAAATTATCCTATTCACATTTTGTATTTGATTTTGACAGTAGAATAAATGTCTGACTCATATCGATCCCACTATAGGCCATTTTCAAAACGAGAAATGGCTTTTTAGGGGCAGTCACTCTTTAAGGGCATTGTGGACTGATGAAAATCTAAATCAGATTTTAAAAAACCACTAAAATATTAACATTTCATAAAAGTATCACACACGTACATACACAAACAAACAAAAATCACCACAATCATATTAACCGACACACCTCGTCCACTGGAGAAGTGAAAAAACTCCAAAACTGTATCAATCAAGGTGAAACTAGATACGACAAACAGAAAACGCAAAGAAGACCAACCAAACTCGAGTTAAAACATTGATCGTTGTCTTCATCCTCCTTTGAACCTTGTAAGTGTAAGAAGAATATCTTTTACACATTTAGGGTTGAGCTGTAGCCAGATCAAGAAAATAAAGAGTAGGTGCGAAGTGCACAAAGACACAGTGACTTCCTTTGTCCTGTCGATTCCCGCAATTCAAACGTACTGGCCCGTTTTTGGGAAATGGGCACACAGTAGCCTACCATCAGCTGACTTGCGTTTCAACATTTCTCTCAGTATACAGTAGCCTATCCCCTGGCTTCTCAAAAGGCCAAGTACATTCCTTGGAAAATGGGAGTTCCCTCCCATTTCTCTTCCTCTAAACAGGCGACAGGGTCCTTCAAGGCAGAGTTCAAGTGAAAGTCCCCTTCACCTCTCCTCCTGCTCAGTCAGTCTGTCGATTGGGTTCGTCACACAGTCACAGAGCGGATACTTTGATGACATTGGAGCTGGCGGTGGTGTTGATGCTGGGGGCCTGTGGGCCGGTGGGGGGTGGGGGGGGTCTGCGCTGGGGGGGTCCGTGGAGAGCGCCCCCGTCAGTGGTGTCGGAGGGGGCCGTGGGGATGCTGATGATCGCCGTGGTGATCTGACTGCCCTTGCAGTTGATCAGGCCCACATCGTCTGTCTTCATGTTGAGACTGGAGCGACTGAGAGAAAGAGAGGGTGAGAGAGAAGAATGAGAAAGTAATGAGAGACAGACAAAGGGGGTGGGAAAATACTGTAAAAGTGCAGTCATTTTACAAACGACCCAACAACTTGTTGTAACAAAAGCAATAGACGATCCTACAGTGCCCTCTAGTGTATTCTATGGGGACCGCATGTGTGCATGACGCACATCTGTGCTGAGTATGATGAAGTTGCCCTAAGACACTGATCTAAGATCAGTTTAGTATATTAATGGTAAGGGATTTCCTTCATAAGTTTATTGTAGATTTGTGCCTAAGGAGAGTCAACTCCAACCTGTGTCCATGTGCCTGGCTGCCTGCGGTCTCTAACCTGGTGGTATGGGGCAGCTTATCCCCACACTGGATGTGCAGGGCGCTGAGCTCCTGTAGTGAGCCCTGCTGATGGCTGGGCTGGAGGGGCAGGCTGGAGTTGGGTAGTGGGGAGTTCATCTTCCCCCGGCGGGTACAGCAGGTGCCTATGGGCCCATCCTGGCTAGAGAAGGAGGGGCTGCGGGAGGTGTAGCTCTGGATCGTGGTCTCCAGGCAGTTCTGCTCATACAGCTGCTCATCCACAAACTCATGGGCCTGCGAAGGAGGAGAGGGATCAAAAGACAGCTGCTGCCGGGTTGATTATATATTCACACTATATAAGTGAATATATAAGGTTTATATAGTGATATAATAGATGTTATCACTATATAAAATCAGACCTCAGAGGATGTGTGCCATGCTGGGTAACAGGTCAACCAGTGTTTCCCCTAGGATTGTTTTCAGCAGCGGTGGTAAAGTTAGCATTGGTGGGGTGCTCCGGGGGCATCCTTTTGCTGGGGGGAGAGAACATTTTACGGGTTTAAAGCTAGTTTCCAGCAATTTTACACATTTTGCCATGGGGCTGAGAAACAAAAATCTGTTTTAAATAAAATGTTCTGCAATTCTACGCAGTTTGCCGTGTGCTTATGCCGTGTGCTTATGCTATCTGAGTGACTCAAACATTATAACGAAATTGATGGCCCCCAAGCCATGACATTTTGGACATTTTAGATTCTCCCTGCTGTAGAGTTTTTATTTTGGGGATTATTCTCAAAGATGATCTTATTTAAAAACATATAGGTTTCATTATCTTCTCTACATACACAATATTTGGTTTTAGTCATCTTAAAAACTATTTTCGGGGGGTGGGGACGTGCTGCTGCTGTGCTGTTTGTTGCAACTTGGCTACCTGCCAAACTTTTTGACTTTGAATAACCGTTTAATCAAAACTCTGCAACTAACACATCTAACGTCTTAGTTTTTTACTCCCTCGCCTCCCAGAGCCAGGCTCCCAAGAGCTCAACTCCTACAACGCTCTCTATGGAACTACTAAAGGAAAGTGCTTATTTCCAGAGTGTGAGTGTGACTCCAATTGTTGGCCAGTACCTGCTATAATTGTATGTTTTATATCCCCTACGACTAGACACTGGGGACACGCCCGACACAGCTCTGAGAGGCTACACCAAACGCTAACATGCAGCCGGTCCGGTGCGTAGCAAGGAACAGCCGGCGACCTGCCACTGACAACAGACTCAGCCATCACCCGCCCCCCTGCACTTCTCTCTCTCACTCTTCACATTCAAAGAGACCGACAACATCACAGTTGTGCGAGGCGCTGGTAGGGGCGGCGGCCATAGAGGGAGCATCTAAGTCCCTGGCAGCGCCGGGAAATGTTTGTTCTCTTGGACTGTCAGCATTCAGCAGTGAAAGTTCCTTTGAATCTGCTGGGGACTCGCGTGCTATTAAGTGTATCATCTGCGACATGTTCATAGCTGTCACAGGGAAAGGTCCATTTGTGAAAAATATATTGAACTTGATGCAGCTAAAGAAAGGATTATTAATCTTCATGAACAAATAAAAAAATTGACCAAGCGCCTTGAACTGAATAAGAATTCCATGATCCTATCGGCATCTTCAAATGCTTTCTATCAAAACATCCAAGAAGATCATAATGGGACCTTCCTGAACTATGATCAATTTCCGTCACTGCACGCCTCTACAAGCTTGAACCAGAAAATAGCTGCTCATTGTTCGACTCCAGGTGAGTGTAAATGGATTCGTCTCGGAACCAGAAAGAAGAAGAGGAATTGTTCTCGGCACGCCTGCCTTCTTCCCCCCGCATCCGGACTCAAGACTTTGAAATCGCTTTGAGCCCCTGTACCAGCTATCTTTTGCCGGGTACTTGGGTGTTCTCTCCATGGCTGTGGATGCCCCTCCAGCTACCTCTCCCTGTCCTAGTCAATCAACTGCCTGGGCACAGAATGGACCACCGCGGCCCCCCTCCGCGGGCCGTGCTCTCTCGATCAGAGCTCTTTCCCTTTGGCTGTTGTGGCCTGCACGCAGCCGGCGTCTCAGCATCCCTCTTCACAGGTGCGTTATGTGGCTCTGGCCTCGCAATCAACTTCGAGACACGTCAGAGGCCGGATCCTTCCAGCTATTGTGATAGGGAGTTCAATGGTGAAGCATAGATCTGTACCTGGGGCAAAGACTTTTGTGTTTTACTGAGGCAAAAGTTCAGGATATCACCAGGTTGCTTCCTGAGGCTGTGTGTCAGTCACCGGGGGCTGATACTGTCATGGTTCATGTGGGGGTCGAATGACATTATGAAGGGCAATTCACAACAGCTGAAGATGGATTTAAAAGAACTGATTGGGTCACTACTTGACACCAACAAATATCTGTCCCTCTGCTCTCCCTAAAGCGTGAATGGTTCAGCAGACTTTTAGTCCTCCATAACTGTCTACGAGGCTATTGCAGCTCTGTGAGTTTAACATTTATTTACAATTTTGATACCTTCTGGAAACAAAGCTTGTATTATAAGGAGGATATACCATCTGCTATATAAAGAGTTACCTGTCTAACAGAACACAGATGGTGTTCTTTAATGGAAGCCTCTCCAACAAAATCCAGGTAGAATCAGGAATTCCCCAGGGCAGCTTTCTAGGCCCCTTACTTTTTTCAATCTCTACTAACGACATGCCACTGGCTTTGAGTAAATGTATGCGGATGACTCAACCCTATACACATCAGCTACCACAGCGACTGAAATGACTGCAACACTTATCAAAGAGCTGCAGTTCATTTCAGAATGGGTGGCAAGGAATAATTTAGTCCTAGATATTTCAAAAACTAAAAACATTGTATTTGGGACAAATCATTCACTAAACCCTAAACCTCAACTAAATATTGTAATGAATAAGGTGGTAATTGAGTAAGTTAATGAGATTGTAAACTATCTACTATTGATACAACAGTAGCTAAGATGGGGTAGAATTCTGTCCGTAATAAAGTGCTACTCTGCATTCTTAACAGCACTATCAACATAGCAATTCTTACAAGCCCTAGTTTTTTCGCACCTACTGTTCAGTTGTGTGGTCAGCTGCCACAAAGAGGGATTTAGGAACATTTCAATTGCCTCAGAACAGGGCAGCACGGCTGGCCCTTGGATGTACACAGAGAGCTAGCATTAATAATATGCATATGAATCTCTCCTGGCTCAAAGTGGAGGAGAGATTGACGTCATCACTACTTGTATTTGTGAGAGGTATTGACTTTTTGATTGCACCGAGCTGTCTGTTTGAACTTTTGGCATGCAGCTCGGGCACCCATGCATACCTCACAAGCCATGCCACCAAAGGTCTCTTCACAGTCCGCAAGTCCAGAACAGACTATGGGAGGCTCACAGTACTACATAGAGCCATGACTACATGGAACTTTATTCCACATCAAGTAACTCATGTAAGCAGTAAAATTTGATTTAAAAAAACTGATAAAAATACACCTTATGGAACAGCGGGGACTGTGAGGTCTGAGGGCACACACTTAATATGTTGTGAAATCTGTTGTGAATGTATTGTAATGTTTAAAAAAATGTATAACTGCCTTAATTCTTCTGGAACCCAGGAAGAGTAGATGAATGGGGATTCATAATAAATACAAATACAAACATGTCTCCATTATTAGAATTTAAAAATATAAAAAAATGTTTTGTTCAGAGGAGCCCTAATTTTCTAGTCATTGAGTATGGTTTTCTAGTCATTGCGTATGGTAGAGTAGGTTTGTCTATTTATTGAGTATGGTAGAGTATGGCAAGAGTGTGGTTTCTATTTATTGAGTATGCTAGAGTATGGTCAGAGTATGGATTTCTATTTGGTGAGTATGGTTAGAGTATGGTTTTCAATTTATTGAGTATGGTAGAGTATGGTTAGAGTATGGTTTTCTATTTATTGAGGATGGTACACTATTTTTTTATTTATTTATTTATTTCACCTTTATTTAATCAGGTAGGCTAGTTGAGAACAAGTTCTCATTTGCAACTGCGACCTGGCCAAGATAAAGTATAGCAGTGTGAACAGACAACACAGAGTTACACATGGAGTAAACAAGTCAATAACATTAACAAGTCAATAACACAGTAGAAAAAAAGAGAGTCTATATACATTGTGTGCAAAAGGCACGAGGAGGTAGGCGAATAATTAAAATTTTGCAGATTAACTCTGGAGTGATAAATGATCAGATGGTCATGTACAGGTAGAGATATTGGTGTGCAAAAGAGCAGAAAAGTAAATAAATAAAAACAGTATGGGGATGAGGTAGGTAAAAATGGGTGGGCTATTTACCGATAGACTATGTACAGCTGCAGCGATCGGTTAGCTGCTCAGATAGCAGATGTTTGAAGTTGGTGAGGGAGAAAAGTCTCCAATTTCAGCGATTTTTGCAATTCGTTCCAGTCACAGGTTAGAGTATGGATTTCTATTCATGCAGATGTAGGCTCTTAATTTAAGAGTGTTTGCTACAGCAGGAAAATAATCCCGCAGCAACAGGAAATGCGAATTATTACGTGGATTATAATTCATTGACATTTTCGTAAGGATTGATACATTTTTCCTAAGGTAAAATCAAGTTTCAAAGTGGAAATTACAAACTTCAGAGGCCTTTTTAAACCTCAAGTTAAAAAGTTGTACATTTCCAGCACTGCAGGACAGTTCTCCTGCAACAGGGCGATCAAATGAAGATCCTACATCTGTAGAGTATGGTTGGACTAGAGACTCACAGTGGTCTTCTCCAGACAGTGCAATAGGTGGTGGTGTTGGCTCTCTAATAACGACATGCCCTTGTTGAGCTGCTGTTCCTCTTCCTCTGATCCCTTGGTGGACAAACAGAAAACACACAGAAAAAAAACATACAATGCAAACAAACATTGTTAATATTTGAGCTCCAGGTATTTTGTTTCATTATTAACATGGCTACCAAACAAACAGTTAAGACTGAAACATCAGTGGCACACACAGTCTTTTCTGACAGAATCAAGCGCCTAGAGAATGCTGCATGTGTAGAATTTCATTGTAACATCATGTGATGGCTGATTTAAATACCTCGTGGATATTGTTTTGCTTGTAAGGTTGTTGCTTCAGAGAGTTGAAAAATATAGAATAGACAGACAGAAAGAAACAAAAGACAGAAAGTGCTTTTTACTCATCTGGATAATTCTTTACATTTCTTTTGTGAATGACTCATCCTAGTCTCACAAAAATGACTGGACTTGATTCAATTTCAATTGAACAATTTTTTGTTGTTGTATATATCAGTTACATTTTTTTAACCTCTTTCAATAACAATCATGTTAAAACACATTTAAAAAAACAATATGCCAACACACCTCCTGTTTGCAACAAATGCGGCTAGGCACAACATTGGACAACAGCTGGAAATACTCGAGTCTCCATCAACAGTGATCTGTTCCATTTACTGTCAATCAAACTACACACACAGTCAGTCCAATGGTGGACAGTAACACAGCGTTTGATGTCTCTGAATGATACTCTTTGAAGTTTTCTCAGTTGGATGAATTCATCTGGAAGTATAGCCTAGCTCCTGTGAGAGGGATACACTAAAAGACCAAAAATATGTGGGACACCTGCTCGTCGAACATCTCATTCCAAAATCAAGGCCAATAATATGGAGTTGGTCCCCCCTTTGCTGCTAGAACAGCCTCAACTCTTCTGGGAAGGCTTTCCACTAGATGTTGGATCATTGCTACAGGGACTTGCTTCCATTCAGCCACAAGAGCATTAGTGAGGTTGGGCACCCTGCATTCAAATTTATTCCAAATGTGTTTGATGGGGTTGAGGTTAGGGCTCTGTGCAGGCCAGTCAAGTTCCTACCACAGAGATCTCGACAAACCATTTCTGTATGGACCTCGCTGTGTGCACGGAATCATTGTCATGCTGGAACAGGAAAGGGCCTTCCCCCAAACTGCTGTTACAAAGTTGAAAGCACAGAATCTTCTAGAATTTCATTGTATGCTGCTGTGATAAGATTTCCCTTCACTGGAACTAAGAGGCCTAGCCCGGACCATGAAAAACAGCCCCAGACCATTATTCCTCCTCCAACAAACTTTACAGTTGGCACTATGCATTCGGGCAGGTAGCGTTCTCCTGGCATACACCAAACCCAGATTAATCTGTTGGACTGCCAGATGGTGAAGTGTGATTCATCACTTCAGAGAACGCCCTTCCACTGCTCCAGAGTCCAATGGCGGAGAGCTTTACACCACTCCAGCCGATGCTTGGCATTGCACATGGTGATCTTAGGCTTGTATGTGGGTATTGAGCCTAAGGGAGAGGTGCGAGTGGTATGCACCAGATCTCCAGTGCTCACCCACAGCCCGGTTCAACCTGTGCCTGCACTCTGGAGGGTCCGGGCTAAAGGGGTCATCCAGCCTGGAGGAGTGGTGCCAAGGCTGCGCACCAGGGCTCCAGTGCTCCCCCACAGCCCGGTCCATCCGGTACATCCTCTACGCACCAGGCCTCCTGTAGGTCTCCCCAGCAGCCCCACGCACCAGGCTGTCTCTCCGTCTCCTCCCTCCAGGTTCGCCCGTCTGTCCTGAGCTGCCAGAGCCGCCCGTCTGTCCTGAGCTGCCAGAGCCGCCCGTCTGTCCTGAGCTGCCAGAGCCGCCCGTCTGTCCTGAGCTGCCAGAGCCCCCGCCTGTCCTGAGCTGCCAGAGCCGCCCGCATGTCCTGAGCTGCCAGAGCCGCCCGCATGTCCTGAGCTGCCAGAGCCGCCCGCATGTCCTGAGCTGCCAGAGCCGCCCGCATGTCCTGAGCTGCCAGAGCCGCCCGCATGTCCATGTCAGGAGCTGCCAGAGCCGCCCGTCAGTCAGGAGCTGCCAGAGCCGCCCGTCAGTCAGGAGCTGCCAGAGCCGCCCGTCAGTCAGGAGCTGCCAGAGCCGCCCGTCAGTCAGGAGCCACCCTTCACTCAGGTGCTGCCGGAGTCTCCCGCCTGTCCGGTGCTGCCGGAATCTCCCGTCCATTCGAGGTCGGCGGCGAGGGTCACCGCTCCCAAGGGGCCACTTAAGTGGGCCGAGACTATGGTGGAGTGGGGTCCACGTCCCGCGCCAGAGCCGCGGACAGACGCCCACACAGACCCTCCCCTATAGGTTCAGGTTTTGCAGACGGAGTCCGCACCTTTGGGGGGGGGGTACTGTCACGTTCTGACCTTAGTTCCTTTATTATGTCTTTGTGTTAGTTTGGTCACGGCGTGAGTTGGGGTGGGTAGTCTGTTCTTTTTTCTATGTTGTGTTTATGTGTTTGGCCTGGTATGGTTCTCAATCAGAGGCAGGTGTCGTTCGTTGTCTCTGATTGAGAATCATACTTAGGTAGCCTGTTTTCCCCATTTTAGTTGTGGGTGATTATTTTCTGTTTTGTGTTTTTCGTCACCTTGCAGGACTGTTCGTTTGTCGCTTTGTTGTTTTGTTCAGTTGTTTTATTAAAAATATGAACACTTACCACGCTGCCCATTGGTCCGATCTCTCATACTCCTCATCAGAAGAGGACGAATTTCGTTACAGCTTAAGCTCTGGTGCAGGTTGATTTTTCAGAATTGTTTGTTTCAATCTTATTCTACCCAAACATAAATAACATACTTAAAAAATACATGTTTTACTATCGGAAGTTTACATAAACTATTTCTAATGACGCCAACCTAAGTGTTTCAACCACTCCACAAATTTCTTGTTAACAAATTATAGTTTTGGCAAGTCGGTTAGGACATCTAGTTTGTGCATGACACAAGTCATTTTTCCAACAATTGTTTACAGACAGATTATTTCACTCATAATTCACTGTGTCACAATTCCAGTGGGTCAGAATTTGACATACACTAAGTTGACTGTGCCTTTAAACAGCTTGGACAATTCAAGAAAATGATGTCATGGCTTTAGAAGCTTCTGATAGGCTAATTGACATCATTTGAGTCAATTGGAGGTGTACCTGTATTTCAAGGCCTACCTTCAAACTCAGTGCCTCTTTGCTTGACATCATGGGAAAATCTAAAGAAATCAGCCAAGACCTCAGAATTGTTTTTTAAAGACCTCCACAAGTCTGGTTCATCCTTGGGAGCAATTTCCAAATGCCTGAAGGTACCACATTCATCTGTACAAACAATAGGACGCAAGTATAAACACCATGGGACCATGCAGCCGTCATACCGCTCAGGAAGGAGACACGTTCTGTTTCCTAGAGATGAACGTACTTTGGTGCGAAAAGTGCAAATCAATCCCAGAACAACAGCAAAGGACCCTGTGAAGATGCTGGAGGAAACAAAAGTATCTATATCTACAGTAAAACAAGTCCTATATCGACATAACCTGAAAGGCCGCTCAGCAAGGAAGAAGCCACTACTCAAAAACCGCCATAAAAAGCCAGACTACGGTTTGCAACTGCACATGGGGACAAAGATCTTACTTTTTGGAGAAATGTCCTCTGGTCTGATGAATCAAAAATAGGACTGTTTGGCCATAATGACCATTGTTATGTTTGGAGGAAAAAGGGGGAGGCTTGCAAGCCGAAGAACACCATCCCAACCGTGAAGCACAGGGGTGGCAGCATCATGTTGTGGGGGTGCTATGCTGCAGGAAGGACTGTGCCATTCACAAAGTAGATGGATTCATGAGGTAGGAAAATGATGTGGATATATTGAAGCAACATCTCAAGACATCAGATAAAGCTTGGACGCAAATGGGTCTTCCAAACCCCAAGCATACTTCCAAAGTTGTGGCAAAATGGCTTCAGGACAACAAAGTCAAGGTATTGGAGTGGCCATCACAAAGCCCTGACCTCAATCCTATAGAAAATGTGTGGGCAGAACTGAAAAAGCATGTGCGAGCAAGAAGGCCTACAAACCTGACTCAGTTACACCAGCTCTGTCAGGAGGAAAGGGACAAAATTCACCCAACTTATTGTGGGAAGCTTGTGGAAGGCTACCTGAAACGTTTGACCCAAGTTTAAATTGTTTAAGGCAAGGCTACCAAATATTAATTGAGTGTATGTAAACTTCTGACCAACTGGGAATGTGATGAAAGAAATAAAGGCTGAAATAAATAATTCTCTCTACTATTATTCTGACATTTCATAAAGTAAAGTGGTGATCCTAACTGAACTAAGACAGGGAATATTTACTATGATTAAATGTCAGGAATTGTGAAAAACTGACTTTAAATGTATTTGGCTTAGGTGTATGTAAACTTCCTACTTCAACTGTATATGTATTGTCATAAAGACTTTAATTTAAAGATAACATACTCACTTAGACACTCACTTGGTGTAGGCTACAGCACTAAACACCAAGGAATACAACACCCATGTTGCTAACAAACAGTCATGGGTTGTAACTACCATTCACTCGATAGGCAAAGCACTCTGGTAAATATGCAAATAAGGTTAAATTAATTCTCAAGTTGAATTGTATGTTCACTCAACCAAAAATGTAAAGTTCATTGAAGATACATTCTCAAGTTGAATTGTATGTTGGTTCAGCTCTATGTCCAAAACTCACAGATCTATTGCAACTGGTTGCCTTACAATTGTACGTTGAATCAAAATCATTTTTTTTTTTTTACAGTGCAATTCTTCTGTCAGATGTGTGGACCCACGCAGCCCTGGCTGGCTGGCTGCAGTGACATGAACATAATTATAAGTGCCAGAGCGCTGTGACTCATCACAGCCCTGGTAAAACCACTGACTAAATTAAGCCTCTGAAAGCGTTACCATTTTTATGATAATTTTGACACTTCCAAAACTCCTGTGGACGCTCAGCTCCCAAGTCATTTACAGAGGAGATGTGAATGGATTTCAGCCCGTGCCGCAGTTTAACAGTGTTGCTGTGAGCATGTCAGTTATGTTAGTTTGTATGGATGTGTGCAATTTGTTATTGTAATCCATCCACCACTACCTTAATGGAGAAGACGTGAAGAGATATGGGAGGTCTGTCCATGAACACCTGCTCTGACGCGCCCCATCTCTTAATTCATCCCACAACATGAATACTAATGCCTGATAATTGATAGGGTCGTTTTGAGCTATTTGCTAATGGAATATTTCAATGTAGCGGCTGGCACAATCATGGTCAAAAACAAAGCGTAACACATACAAAAGCAACACAAGCGTGACTGTGGCACTCAGAACACAATAACAGTTTTCCATCTCCATTTTCAACCATGTTTAATTTGGCTATAGAAAAGACAAATGCCTGGCTCAGCTTAATGACCTGTAGAACGAGACACAACAGACTTGTGAACTGAAACAAGACAACACAAAGGAGAGAACGAAAACACACAGCAGGTGGAAATGGGATCAAGCCAAGACATTTAGTAAAGAGAGAGGAGGTACTGTCTGGTCCAGACAATCACAATGATCAGTCGAGCCAAAGACATTACAGCCACATGGTGCCTCAATGAATCGAATCACTGCTGTTCGGCCTGAGATCTGAAAACTTGCGTTAGCCCCCCCGAGCTAATGCTTGAGTTTCAGCTCAGCGGGCTAACTCAACCTTGTGGTACGCACCACTTGCGTGCATATCTCAAACTAGGATGGGGCCTTCAGAGGTCCAAAGGGCAACCTTACCGTGAGCTCCAGCAGTTCGTTGAGGAGGTCGTTGCGTTTGCTCTGGAGGAAGCCCGTGCAGGAGCTGCCCGTCTGGGCTATTCTTATCCGGGCCAGTCTGGCTTTCTGCGTAGAGAGAGGTTAACATGTCAAACCCAGGCAGGGATGAGATATGTCTTATCATCATCTAGTGGTGAGAATTTGCAGCCTCGTCATCACCCCTTCCCTGGATGATGTAAGTGTGTCACCATGGATTTGTCGGGCTAGAGTGGGCTCACCATGTAAACATTGTGGTGGTGATCACTTTCAGTCCTGTTCATATCACAAGGTATCAAGCTATCCATCAGTCTTTGTCTTACCCACAGCGAAAGCAGCATGTCTATTATATAGCCTCTTTAAATCCTATCCATTTCTCTCAGCCGTCATGATTCTTTCTCCACCTTCTAGGACTGAATTATAAGTGAAGTTATTGGTAAAAAAAAAGACTACACTGAGATCCCAGGGGACATCTAAGAGTGATATTAAAGAGGAGATTCAAGTGTCTACTCTGAGACAACAGACTAAAGTGCTTTTCAATCGTTCAAGGCGAGAGTACTTTCTTTAACCTTGGTTCGGGTGATTGCTTTGCACAAACACATTTTTAGATATCCCCAAAAAGAGTAGCATTGCCTTCCCTGAAGACTCTTGACATGTTAGGGTTTAGAGGTTTGGTGATTCAACCTGTGAGACAAGCTATGTTGTCCTTGGAGATTCTAGGGCACCAGGCTATATTGCGACTGAGCTAGCACCTATAGCCTGGTCCCAGATTGGTTTGTGCTGTCTTGCCAACTCCTATGTAATTGACAAGACAGCACAAACCGATCTGGGATCAAGCTAGCACCTCTATGCTGCTGCTACCCTCTCTGCCTGTCACCAGTGGGAAATAAAAGAAAACTTTTAATTTAAATGAGCAGGCTCATGACATCTGCTTTACTTGACATGTTGATCAAAGGCTTCGTTCATCGCATGAAAGAATTAAATAAAAAACTCAAATGAAAGACTGGAGCAGTAGCTAACTGAGAGGAGTCTTTGAAAATGTTGGTTGACGTGTGCTGATGGTTTTGTAAAAAATAAGAGAATAAACTTTCAAACTTAATCCTGTTCAACTTCCTTCCGTATCGCTTCACTCTGTGCTGTCTGACGAGAGTGGATGGTTCACCGATTCAGCTGTGGCCATACTGCAGCCACAGCCCAGGAGTAAAATAATAGTAACCTCTGAGTAGTGTGTCTAATCTGATCTAATGGAGCCAGCATCCTTTCTGTCCAATCAGACAGGCAGCTGGACTGCAGCCATCCACAAATGACACAGGATAAAGTTCCAGGAGTTTCTCTGAAGGGAAGCCATTCTCCGTTCTGTGCTTGAAGTGTTCCTTCTCCCCTGGACACTCTCGTCTCTCTGCCTCTGACGGCACACTGTTTCTCTCTGATTGGCTCCACCTGACTTTGCCATTTCATTAACACTGTGACCCCAGACCATTCAGAGCCCGCTGTGCTCCTGGTGAGAGCCCTCCCAATTAGTCTAGCAAATAAGATGTGTGATTTGTGTTACACTACAATAACACCTCAGCCGCCGTGACTCTAGACTTCGGTAGCACGTCACCAGAGGCTGTCCAGGCTAGAGGTGACCCTCAGTTAAAGCAAAGGGGAGGTTGCATTAGGGGTGACTGCCGCACATTCTTCTTGATACCCTTCTCACATATTATTGTACTTTTCTATGACAATAGAAGGACTACCAGCCTATCTCTGTGTGGGAAGCACATATCTGATAGACGTATATTTAAATGTCTGTACGAGGACGAGGGGGATAGGATAGGATACATGAGAAGCTATTTTTTTCCCAGCTTTGGCCCCAGATGGCCAGCTAATTGTACTGGGAGCCTGGAGCAGCCCACTATTAGAGTGAAATGAAGATGGATGAGGGGGAGGGAGGGGTGAACATGGCTAATTTGAGAGACACCCGCTCTGGCTCGTCAGCGCACGTGGAGCAAGGTGCATGCTGTGCACCTCCCCTCCTGTCTCCGTTTCAGCAGCCTGGTATAAGTGAGTAATAACTGTTAGCAGATAGGGGGTAAGGGGGTAAGGGCCGTGAGGGGCACCAGGAAATTAGAGATTAACCACTGCAGCGGTAGAACTCTTGACAGGTTTCCACTGCAATTAACATAATATAAATCATGATGTTACTCACTGTAGAAGAACAGAGGAAAGTGTACACTAGCAATTTGCCTTAACAGTTGACCTCAGGAGTGACCATAAAAGCTCATTTGCATCTACTTTTTTTCTTTAATCTGCCCTTACTCCCACAAGGTCATTCTAAGGACAGGTATCTAAAGAGGGAGAGGGCATCGAATGAAAGGAGTCTGTTTCTCAGTCTCCATGCCTCTTCCTGGACTCACCTGCACTCTACCTTACCTTGATGGACTCTTTTCTTTCTTAGGAAAGGTCAACCCCACGGAGGCTGCAGTGAGAGTAGTTAGCCACCACTAAATGCTCGGTGTGTGTGTGTTTGTGTGAGTGTTAGGACTGACCACATTTAGTCGACTGGTGGAGTGCTTGGTCGATAGGCTGTTGGTCGACTGAGATTTTCTTTAGTTGAGCAGTCACAACAACACAACAAGTTGTGGCACACGAGACACCTGTCTGATTCCTTGAGGAGGCCGCAGGGACGGCACGGCCCAAGACAGGTATCGACAACCTAAGACACGAGTGCTGCAAGGGTATTTGATAAAATAAGTGAAATTGCATTTGTTTCGAAACTGCATTAGTTTTCCCTAAATTGCTATTGCTTTGGACCTATTGCATTTGACAGTATTCCTTAGAACTACAGTATGTGTGAAGACAATGCGTCTTGGGTATAATTTAAAATGTTGAGTTAAGAAGGGGAGTGTGGCTATGATGCACAAGGTGCGTCTCTCTCCAAAATGCGCTCTCTACCATCACTTTGTGTGCATTCATTGTTTCATAACTTCATTGTGTGCCCTTTGATTGTTAGCGTCTATGAATTCACCATTACATACAGTGAGTACATCACCAGTTGTACATTTACCGTTAATTCCCACCATTTTTATCAACAATGTTTCTTTCGTTTTACAGTCATTTCTGTTAATGCATTCAATATATTATTAATACAGTCGTTTACCGTTATCATTGTCAGAGTGGACACTTGTTTGCAGAGCTCGTAACCTATGCTACACTTGTGAGAATCAATGATTGAATTCCATTGTATTTTGTTTGGAGTGCTCCTGTCCATGTTGAGTAGGGACACACACCTGATTACGTATAGAAGCAGGCTATCTGGCCTGCGCACAAATGTGTAAAAGGTGCCCATTTAGGGATGTCTGATAATATTTTGGATTATCTTAACTCACCACCACTAATGCGCTGTGGAGCTTCTCAAAGTATTTTTTCTTCACCTCAAACAGCAAGTGAACAAAGTCTGTTTAGACATACATTAAATCCAATCAGGATTTTTCTTTGCTGGTCTTTGGGGAGATACATCTAGCTAGCTAAGTCAGCCATTGGCTAGGCCATCAGAAGCTAATAAAGGCATCTGCCATTCAACTGTATTAGGGCAAAATTTGGGAGTGACATTGGAATCAACCAATCACATTTTGACTGAATGGGTGGGACCGTTTTTACAAAAACTTATGGAAACGTCTACTTTCTTGAAGGCCAGGTCGCTGGGCAATAGAGAGCTAGCGTTGATGTCGGCTAGTTTGCAGCAGGTCTGTTGGCTAATTTGTTAGCTTCTCCCTTTTCAATAATAACTTTCAACAGGATGTTAAGTTTAAAATGATCTGGTGCTTGCTGTTGTTAGCCATCTCTTTGAAAATAATTTGTGTGTGTGAAACATTGTTGCATTTCAAGTGGAACTGACAGCATTTTAGCTCAATGAAATCGTATTAAAATCGGTTAATTTTACACCCCCAGGGAGAATATGACTCCTTTTTAAAACATTTTCTGACAAGCGACTACTTACATATGGTCATTTTCACATTTTCATAAATTCTTACAATTTTGGGGAATTACGTATACTAAGGCATTTGTGAAAGTTCTACAGCAATAGAGTGGGAAAGCGGCTGTGCGTTGGACAATTAATAGACACTGTAGTAAATAAAACAAAATATAAACATCTGTCTTGTCCAGGACTGGAGTCCACACAGACCGGTGCGCTATAGCCAAACAGAACTAGTGTAGGCCTTTATACAAACAAGCCATTTGCCACACGGCCTGCCATCATTCACTTTGAACTGGAATGTGTGTTTACAGGTAGTTGCAACAGCGCGACTTCATAGAATTAAAACGGATTTGCCAAAAGCCACAAAATACACCCGAATGGATTTCTGCAAATATGCAAACACCACGGGAGTGCTCTTACATTTGGGAACTTTACAGTCCTATTGATCAAACAACCATAAAAAGATAGGCTCTCTCTCCCTCAGTTATGCACATCAACAACAACATCAACAACTAATCCTAGCCAGAGCAAGATGAGCTAAAATCTAACGAAGGAACATTAGACAAACCCTCTCAAACTTGTTCAGCTAGTTGGCGGTCAACATTGCACTGAAACGATGGGGAATTGTAGCCTCCTCGTCCTTCTGCAGCTTGCCTGCCAATGCAAGCATGTCTCAACCAAGCACACAAGCTAGCTAGCTACTTCCAGACACAAACGAGAGAACACCTCACCCTGACCATTTTACTCACCCTAAACAGAGCTGGTTAGGCTGTTTACATGTTATCTAGAGCGTTCTTGACTATTACTTTTTGCCTACGTTTACTGACACCGGTCATATTCAGCGGGTGTTGCACGTTTGTAAATTCATCAGTTGTTCTGCACTCTAGTACACTCAGACGAGAGTGCTCTGAAATCGGAGTTGAGTGGTACATAGCCAGAGTGAATCTTCCCGAACACAAGAGATATGCTAACTGGATAACAGTCGTTCAAGTTCTGGCTAGCTAACCACACGACATCTGCATCTCTAGCTGTGACTATAGTCACCGAAAAATGATTTGAGGGGAAAAAGTCAGTCACTCACCCATTCCTCCAATGGCATGGCATCCTGCTAGCCAGCTATCTAGCTAACGTTAGACTCTGTGTTTTTAGCTCGCTACATAAATAGATATGCTAGCCTTATGACTGACTTGTGATCATTGCCCTTGCTAGTTTGATTGTAATTGACATTCCCAGCCTTAGTTACATTCGTCCGTTTTTGTCCAGAATATTGAGTCATTGAAACTGTGAAACAGTTGAAAGTTGAAACATTGAAACTGTGCATCCCAAATGGAGGCAGCAAACAGGCCAGCTGTGATTTACAACCTGGTGGCAATATTTTTTGGACTACCAACAAATGTATTGGTGAATCATATTAATCATGCATTGAACTGCATCCATCTATGCCTTAGTGTACGCCATGGAACATTGAGTCAAATATAACCTCATTTTTTAAATAAAAAAAAAAAAAAAAGTATTTCTCCATTATTTTACCAGGTAAGTTGACTGAGAACACATTCTAATTTACAGCATCAACCTGGGGAATAGTTACAGGGGAGAGGAGAATGAATGAGCCAATTGTAAACTGGGGATAATTAGGTGACCGTGATGGTTTGAGGGCCAGATTGGGAATTTAGCCAGGACACCAGGGTTAACACCCCTACTCTTACAATAAGTACCATGGGATCTTTAATGACCTCAGAGAGTCAGGACACCCGTTTAACATCCCATCTGAAAGACAGCACCCTACATAGGGCAGTGTCCCCAATCACTGCCCTGGGGAATTGGGATATTTTTTAGACCAGAGGAAAGAGTGGCTCCTACTGGCCCTCCAACACCACTTCCAGCAGCATCTGGTCTCCCATCCAGGGACCGACCAGGACCAAAGCTGCTTAGCTTCAGAAGCAAGCCAGCAGTGGTATGCAGGGTGGTATGCTACTGGTGAACTCATATAGTTGGTTATGTAGCATAAATTGGGAATTTGATATTTTTGACTGATATTATGATTGTCTGCTTGTTCCATATCGGCAAAGTATTTAAAACACTGTTAGTTCCACTTTAAACTTTAGGTCACCGGTTACTTTGTGCTTAAACATGACATGTTATTTGCAATGGGAAGTAATAGTTGTACATTTCCATTGGTTGTGTTTTTGTATTCTTATGATTGGGACCTACTGGCTTATGTACATATTTATGGACTGCTTATCCTTTAACATCATGCTGTGTGTGACTGCGGTCTTTCCGTCAGCCCCATGAAGTGGTGCCTGGAGAAGTAGGTGTACTCAAATTTTGCCAAAAAATTCCCAAACAGGCTGCCAAGGAAAGGAACCCTGTGGGAAAAATTTGAAATGTTTCTTTTATTTTTTGTTATTTTGACATTTTTTTCACCCCCCAATTTCATGGTATCCAATTGGTAGTTACAGTCTTGTCTCATCACTGCAACTCCTGTATGGACTCGAGAGGCGAAGGTCGAGAGCCGCGCGTCCTCCGAAACACAACACAACACAACCCAACCAAGCCGCACTGCTTCTTGACACAATGCCCACTTAACCTGGAAGCCAGCCACACCAATGTGTCGGAGGAAACATCGTACACCTGGCGACCGTGTCAGTGTGCACTGTGCCCAGCCCACCACAGGAGTCACTGGTGCACGATGGGACGAGGACATCACTGTTGGCCAAACCCTCCCCTATCCCGGACAACGCTGGGCCAATTGTGCGCCGCCCCATCGTTCTCCCCGGCTGCAACAGAGCCTGGATTTGAACCCAGAATCTCTAATGGTACAGCTAGCACTGCGATGCAGTGTTTTAGACCACGATGCAGTGTTTTAGACCACTACGTCACTCGGGAGGCCCCAAATCCGAAATGTTTCTGTACATTTTTGTGATTTTTACTATCAAAATCACACTTAAATAATTTATTTTAAATTAAAGAATGCTTAAACCACATCAAACTGATTGGGTGGGCCTTTCAGGGCCTGGATCCCCAATGGGTGGGCCTGTGTTCACCCAGGTCCATCCATGTCTACGCCCCTGATGCAAACAGCTCATGATGACAGTTGTGCATCACAAATAGCCTACTAACCAACACTTAAGACTAAACTTTTTGTATACCTGGTTAGCATACCCATTGTTGCCATTTACTGGTAAATATCATACGTTGAAACGTTTTCCCTACCCTACCGGCTACTGATGTCATTCTTCTGTGTTCTGCTCCATGTCAAAACCAGTTGAGAGCTGCATGCTCTTGCTGCCTGCAGATGATATTCCTCTGAAACTAGGCTACAGTATGTGTGTGGCGTGCAAGTGAAGTATTCACGTGCTTTGTGATTGTGCAGGCTACTTTGTGCATGATTCTCTGTTGTGCTACATACTTGATAAGTCCTATACCTCCACTACACTACTTTGATATGCATCAGTAGGGATTAAGAAGTGAGTATACGCAATGCAAACTGAAAAAAAAAATGGGTATACGGTTTATACCTGCGTATGTATACCCTCCACTACACCACTGGCCCTTTGTGTTGTACAAAAAGTGCACTCACCTACATGAGTGTGGCGGTATTACGGTTGCTGTCCTTTCAGAATTCTTTCAGAACCTGTCACACACTGAAGGCCTATAGGTTCGCTTCAGGCTGACCGCGAAGCGGTTTCACGCACTGACTGAATGGAAGCTGAGTTTTTTTACTCAGCTGGTCGAGGAAGATATTGAGAGTCCTCACTGCCCGACAGAGTACAAATGTATCTGACACCGAGACAAGATCGAGACACTAGATATGTGGTCTCCAGTACTACAACACTGGGGACAGCCCTGTGGAGGGTTCTCTCTCCAAGGGACTGAGAGAAAAAACAGCAGGGTGTGTACAGTCTGATGGTAAGTATTAAAGTACTTCTTTGCCTTTGCAATTAAACTAATGATGTTTTGTGTTAATGGTGGTTTGAATGTGTGATGCTGGACCATGGGCATGCAGATCCATTCTGCGACCCCAACAGTTTCCAGTATGGAACCGCTCACCTCTGTCTGTCTGCAGTGCATGCCAGAGGTTAGTGAAGTCTCCGAAGTCAGGGGGGGGCGAGGGGTGTCGTATCCACACACACGCACGCACGCACACACACACCTCGCCTCCCTACAGCCGGAAGCGGGTCCTCTAATAAGTGAATGGTGTTCACCTGTACCTTCTGCGCACGCCGTTTGTCAGCTCTCTGGTTCTGGTGATAGATTCGGCTAAAGTTGGACACGATGACGGGAACAGGCAGGGCGATTACCAGCACCCCGCTCAGAGAACAGATAGAACCAAAGATCTTCCCCGCGATCGTCTTGGGCACCATGTCCCCGTAACTACAGCAAGAGAGAAAGAGAGAGGGAGAGGGGGGATAAGAGAGGGAAGTAGGGAAAGATGAAATACTGTATTGGATACATTTAAAATGCAGTCTACAGTTCTCACACCGTACGTGTGGCCATCCAAAGGGTCTGGGGCCATCCAAAGGGGCATCTGTGTGTGTGTGTCTGTGTGTTGAGATGCTCTCTACCATTTGGCCAGGGGGCTAAACCCATATCAGCAACTCCCTCTTTCATTCCCAGCCTTCCCTTTTGTTTCTTTCTATGCAATTACATGTTGCTCTCTCAGTTTCCTAGGCTGGGGCTAATTTGATTATACAGGTGGAGGAAGCAGTGACAGGCAGGCTCAGTAAGAGGTGGCGAGAGGCAGCGAGATAGAGGCGCTATCTGGGCTGCTCAGGCAGGGCACAACAAAGTCATGCCAGTGGGCAACGTGCCAGGGAGGTGCCAGTGCAGGTCCCCTGTTGTGAGCACAGGGGAACAAATCACTTTATCAATGGGCACTTCAGGTACAAGCTCTCGTGAAGGCAAGCCACATCAGAGGTGTGTGTGTGTGTGTGTTTAGGGGGGTTAGGGTGTTGAGTGTTGAGTGTTGGCAGACCTATTCAGAATCAATAAACCAGGAAAAGCCCTGTAATGCAAAAACCAGTTGTAGAGTTGGGAGAATGGCTGCAGAGACACACAGACCAGGTACATTACACTTGGTTTGACTTTCATCCTCTCACTATTTTACTAGAGTACTCATGCCAGACACATCCTTTGACTTAAAAGGTCCAAAACAGCCATTTTTATATCAATATCAAATAATTTCTGGGTAACAATCAAGTATGTTGCTATGATTGTTTTCAGTTAAAATGGTCAAAAATAAACAAAAATAGCTTCTTGGCAAAGATCAATTTCTCAAGCTAGAATTTAGCAAAGACTGCCCGGGAGTGGTCTGAGTGCGGAGGGGAAAACTGAAAACTAGCTAATTTACCACCTGGTGATGCCACCAGGCAGGCCAAAACTCAATCTTACCAAATTTCAGGTAGTCTTGTCAAAAAGCTCTGAGGTTGGAATAATACTGTGAAAATTATGATAATGCCATTTTAGTGTGTAAGCTGTTTGAAAAGACTACCTGAAATGTCTGCTTGTTTTGGTAAGATGAAGTGCACTGGGCCTTTAAACTTTCCTCCCCACTGCTTCCTGCAGAGATTGGACTCCTAACAGATAGCCCATAGGCTGTTGACTTCACTGCCCCTCAGGGGACTCTCCGGGCCTGAAGGAACACCACTGATGTGGGCTCTGGTATCAAACTTTTCCTGACGGGCATTATCTCACACACCCTCTCCATTTCCAAATATCCTGTATGGCCTGTCATCTGCAGACTCCCCCTGCCTACCACTCTCACTGTTAACCGCCCGCCGACTTCCAACCTCTGGAAAATAGAAACACAATTCTGCCAGCTGTAGAAATGTGTGTGAGCCAAAGTGATGTTCCCTCAAATCCTTCCTATCCCTTCCTGCAGTATTTGAAGTTGACATTCTCCTTTTTCTCTGAGCTAAATGGATGGCAAATGGTATGCTTTAATAATAACCAACAGGTACTCCTAAAAAAGACAGCTTTCTTCTACTTTCTGTCTTGTGCTCCTTTTTCAGAGTGAAGCGTTTTAAGTCAAACTTTTTAAGCGCTCTCAGCCGCTAGGCTATCTGCCACCTACCACCTTTCCATATAGCGCACTACCTTTGACCAGAGGTCTGTCTATGTGCAATTTATGGGCTCAGGGCTAAAGTAAAATATCCAGAATATGGTGTAATTTGAAATGCAGCCAGAGTCAGAATCCTTTCCCATCAATCTCTCAGCTGTCAGAATGGAGTCTCAGAGCTGCAGCATCTCTGAAGCATCGAGACGGGCATGTTGTGTTGTGTCCTGGCTGTCAAGTGGTGGATCTCTCAGTCCGTGCTCTCTGTCTTTCTGTCTGTCACTCTATTATTGATGACACCCCCTCGGCTCTGTCTCTGCATGACATCTCTACAGTCAGACAGAAATGTGAAAAAAATAACCCCTCACGAATAGTTCCCTCTCTGGGTTTAGTGAAAGAAAAGTAGGCATTTTGAACATTCCTGGCAGTTCTGATCGGGTCAGTTTAATTTCTTTACTTTTAGACTTCTTTTAGACTTTACGAACTAACAATTTACAAAACAGCAACAATTATATTGGAGGTGGCTTGGAACTCAGGGCTGAAGTAGTTCAAGGGAACTGTGAAGCAATTTGACTGAACTACAGTGTGATTTTCAGACACAAATACATGAACTAGCATCCATTCGACACAACCATGGATGACAGAAGGAATTAGGAGAGAGATAAACAAACAGCTACACTGAGAGAAAGAGAGGGAGAAAGAGAGCTCCTAAACCACATTGTGAATGTCACTGGAATGGAACCTCATTATAAATCAAGTGATTATAATTCATCAGGAACTTAGCAGAAAATTAGACATTTGAACATGCTAATTTATCCAACTCATACAGGTCAATAAAGTGAACATGTGGCAGAGCAAATGGTCTATGGTTAAGATTTTTGAGCGAATGAGCTTCTTCGGACATTATATTGGCATTGTGGGATGATCCATATTGGTATTTTGTATTGTATTATCTTTACAGAGGAATGAGATGAGGATGATGGGGACAAGGAAGTGAATTGTGAAGAAATGTATTCGGTCTGTGTCCGAATTTTATCCGTCCAATTTCTATGGTCTTCATTAAAGAAACGTCGGCAATTGTTTCCACGTCAAAATTGAAATAGTTTAAAGTGGGTTCCCCTTGATTGTATTCTGACGAACATTAAATTATCTAAATTGAATAGGTCACAGCATTTCAAAAATAAACCGCACAACCAAAACAATCCATTTAACTCACTGATTGTTTGGGGACCGAATGAAAGCAGTGGAGATCTGTCAAACATAGTTACAGCTGTGATGTGCTTACAGATGCAGTCTGGGATCTTAAGCACTAACAAATTCGTAACATATTGGATGAAGTAGGACACAAATGTGCACAATTTTCAGGGACTCGTTTTTCCTCGTGAACACTACTTTCAAAACTACTAGCTGGAATTCTAAACTGCTCTGGAGCATCACTAATCAAAACTCTGGCTACTGATGGCAACAATCTGGACACCTATCCAAGGCATGAGTGTGTCATTGGGATTTCAACTACTGTGACAAGTAATCATAAATCTTCACATACCATGAGAGTTATAACATAGACTAGCATGAGAGTTACAACAGCCTAGCATGAGAGTTAACAGACTACCATGGGAGTTATTATAACATAGACTAGCATGAGAGTTATAACAAACTACGATGAGTTATAAGACAGATGAGATTTATAACACAGACTAGCATAGGTGTTATAACATGGACTAGCATGTGAGTTATTATAACATAGTTACTAGCATGATAGTTATAGCATAGACTACTATGAGTTATAAGACTACCAAGAGCGTTATAACAGACTAGCATGATAGCTATAACAGACTAGCATAATAGTTGCCTAGTTAAATAAGAGGTTAGATAAAATAAAAAGTTATAATATATACTACCAAGAGTTATAACAGACTAGCATGCAAGTTATTATAACATACACTACCTTTCAAATGTTTTGGGTCACTTGGAAATGTTCTTCTTTTGAAAAGCTACTTTTTTTGTCCATTAAAATAACATCAAATTGAACAGTAACACAGTGTAGACATTGTTAATGTTGTAAATGACTATTGTAGCTGGAAACGGCTGATTTATTTATAGAATATCTACATGGGGGTACATAGGCCCCTATATCAGCAACCATTACACCTGTGTTCCAATGGCACGTTGTGTTAACTAATCCAAGGTTATCATTTTATAAGGCTAAGAAAACCCTTTTGCAATTTCACAGCTGAAAACTGTTGTCCTGATTTAAAGAAGCAATAAAACTTCATTAGACTAGTTGAGTATCTGGAGCATCAGCATTTGTGGGTTCGATTACAGGCTCAAAATGGCCAGAAACAAAGTACTTTCTTCAAGTCTATTCTTGTTCTGAGAAATGAAGGCTATTCCATGCAAGAAATTGCCAAGAAACTGAAGATCTCGTACAACGCTGTGTACCACTCTCTTCACAGAACAGTGCAAACTGGCTCTAACCAGAATAGAAAGAGTAGTGGGAGGCCCCGGTGCACAACTGAGCAAGAGGACAAGTACATTAGAGTGTCTAGTTTGAGAAACGGATGCCTCATGGGTCCTCAACTGGTAGCTTCATTAAATAGTACCCGCAAAACACCAGTCTCAACGTCAACAGTGAAGAGGCGACCCCGGGATGCTGGCCTTCTAAGCAGAGTTGCAAAGAAAAAGCCATATCTCAGCCTGGCCAATAAAATAAATATTAGGATGGGCAAAAGCACACAGACACTGGACAGAGATATGGATTTTTCTTTGCAACTCTGCCTAGAACTCTACCCAGACAGCTGTCAGTACAGGGTCTGCTATGACCATTTCATCACTGGTAAATCAAGTCAGAATTTCTCTCTCTTTAGAGTTTAGTTTAGCTGTTATGCTAACCAGGTGTTAAAAAACACTACAGTAAGTTAGCTTGTAGTCTAGCGATTAGCATGTGTCGCAAGTTTAGGGAAAGCTATCTTATCACCATAAAAATGCCCCTTTATATTATGACAAACAAAGGATTGCATGCCTCTATCATCCCATTTGCAGACTAATGTAAGCCTACTATTCCTAATGTAATGAGTAGATTGGATTATGATAATATAGGCTATTAATAAGCGTGTAGTCGCATAGGCCATATCAGAGAAGTTTCTTTCCGTTGCACAGGAAGACATTGTCTTGAATGCAAGCATGTAATCTAGGCCCGAGAAGGGGTCCTGGCTAAACGGGATCAAGCTTTTGTCAAATTACCGTAAAAAGTATTTTTTTAAATTGCATCTCAGATAACCCTAACCCTTTTCCTAACCTTAACCTAGATGTAATCTTTATGTGAATGAATGAATGAAATGAAACACAACCGAACACTTAAGTTCCCTGATAGTGTAGGTGACCTGAGGAAGTGATGTTCTAACATCAGGAGTGCTTTTCATTTGTTTTATGTCCTACAGTAGGTTCAACCAGCTGACCTCTTATCAAAACATCCATGTCGACTGGATTCCCACTGAAGATGAGCAATGCTGCCGCAGCATCACTTTCTACTTCTACTTCGTCCTTTTCCAGATATGAAAGGAGACATCCCTCAGTTGTACAATTTGGTTTTCATACTGTATGCTGTGCTTTGGTCAAAATGATTCTGTTGTGTCATTTGTGTAGAGCACCTTCTCGCCGTGACAAAAATACCCCTTTTAAACCATATGAATATATCAAATGTAATTTTGGAACGTGTAAAATACTATTGTTTATGTTGTAAACATACTGTACTTTAATATGCTATATTGTTGTACGGTGAAAAGAAAAGTATTTTGTCATCTCTGCCTTGCCTAGCTCCATCGAAAAAGCTGTATTTTTTTATTTTTATAGCTCAAATATTTTCTTTCTTTTACAATTTAAACACATTTAGCATAGACGATGTAATTGTTGTGGTAGTCTGAGGCAAACCATCTTCATTATTACAGTAGCACATCCAAGTACCAATCAGACCTTTTGGGAGAAAAGTATCTGGTATTGAACTTGGTGGTAGTAGTTGTGTGTATGTTTTAAGATAAGGATTCCGTCATCTCCTGCTTCCATACATTTCACCACCTAGATTACAAGGATTGGATTTGCACTAAATCCTTTCATGTCAACACAAGGCATGTACAAAATCCAGTATAAGGATTAGCCTCATATACATTATCTGCTGGTATTGTTTTTAAAATTGAGAACATATAGCTGAACACTATGTAAACAATGTGTGAGTTAAGCTATTCTCTGCTTCAGATGCACAATGTCAAGGCTGCATTGCAAATGTCCATAAGCCTAATGCCATCATATTGTAGGCCAGTGGTTCCCAACTCCGGTCCTCGAGTACCCCCAACAGTACAGTTTATTGTAGCACCGGACAAACACACCTGAATCAACTTGCCAACTAATCATTAGGCCCTCTGAGTTGAATCAGGTCTGTTTGTCTGGGGCTACAACTAAAATGTGTGCTGTTGGGGCTACTCAAGGACTGGAGATGGAACCCATTGCTGTAGGCCTATGGCTGCATCATTTGCAAAATGGGTTCACATGGCTGATAGCCTGAAAAATAGTGACAATCAAATAACACTAATTGGAGAGCTCATGACTGAACAAAAAGGTCATGTTCATTTGAGAATACAACACAGAAACTGACAAATTAGAGACAGATTCCCTTCCTCTCTTTATTGCAGGATTGTGATCTATGATTAATCAACATAGACACAAGTTCATCTTGAATAATAGTTCACAATTAAAACAAGTTAAAACACTTCAAAGAATCAACACTATTTCACATCATTTCCAAAGTGTAAAAGTAAGCTAACTCGTATGTAAAAGGTTAGACATTTGACTAACAAGCCTATTATTACTAAAGGATCATTTCAGGTGAACAAAACAAAAGTCAAAAACAAAAGGTGGTCAACCTCGCTCCACTGATTCCTGCTCTACGGGAGGGGGGGGGGGGGCAGACTTCTGTTCCAGCCCAGCAATAGCACACTTGATTACTAACTAATTAGGTTTGTTACATTGAATCAGTTGTGTTAGTGCTGGGCTGGAACAGAAGCCTGCACACCCAGAAGGGTTGGTCTGCTCCAGTTGTAATAGATTTATACATTGTGTGTTACTTTTAAACCTTATTTTTTTGTTCACAAAATGTAGCTACACATATAATCCATGTACCCTTGTTCTCTTGGAACATTCATTGGGACCTCTTCATCTGCAGACAGGGTTTTACAGCTCTCTGTATCGGAGGACAGAAAACATCCCAAAAGAAACAGGCTGCATTATACTCAAATTAGACAGCACTGAATATTATGTTGCTCTATCTTTCTGGTTTCAGTTTCTCTCGCTAGGGATGGGAATTTAAGAATATGTTCATAATGTCCTCCCACAAAAGGTACTTGCCCAATCCAGAGTAGTTTACTCTTCCTTCTGACAGCTGGAACTGCTAGCTAATCATGTCACCCTATTCCATGGCTGTTAGCTAGCTATCTAGCTACAAATGCATTCAGAGTTACAACGATACATAAAGATAGCTAGCTAACTAGCTAATATGAAGTTAGCAAACAGTTGGTATTTAATTCACTTAGCTAGCTATACAGTATGTAAAGTTAGCTAACTAGCGAAAATTAGGTTAGCAGCTCATTTGAGTTAGCCTGCAGACTAAGTTTCTATAGCAAGCTAGCTAGCTAATAATACATCGTTTTTGATCATTTTCTAAATATATTTACTTACTTGAATAGGTTCTCCCAATGCCTCCGTTTTCTGGGTCCTTGGAAAAACTAAAGTGGTAATTCTCCCGAAGTTTCCACAGCCAGCCATGTGGACCATTGGAGAACTTCCACCAGACTTTGGTCTTCCAACATGGCGCCTGGTGCGGTTGCTACAGTAGGTGATTTGTGATGCAACTGCAAGCCCTCTGTAATAGATTTTCCAGAAACAAATAGAAGATCTATCTGTCTACATTAAATTAACATAATCTTGATTATATCAGTTGCCTGAAAATAATAAATCACCGAAATAAAGGGCTTTCATCATTTGTAAGGGGTGCGTACTGGCGGCAAAGAAGTCAGGCGCAGGAGAGCAAAAACTGTGTTTACAACGGAGCAGTTTAATAATAAAAACCAACGGAAACAGAACAAACAATCAATGGGTACAAAACCCGTCGCACACCAGATAAATGTGCACATGCACTTACAATAAACAATTCCGGACCAGGACATGGGGGGGAACATATGGTTAAATACACAACATGTAATGATGGAATTGAAACCAGGTGTGTGGGAAGACAAGACAAAACAAATGGAAAATGTAAAGTGGATTGATGATGGCCAGATCACCGGCGACGCCGAACGCCGCCGAACAAGGAGAGGAACCAACTTCGGCGGAAGTCGTGACATCGTTAAAGAATTGGAACATGTGAAAGGATTGAAATAATAAGAATGTACTTTCGACAAAGCAAAGATATAATCCAAATGTGCGGGTGAAGAAATTATCACTGTCTGTTCTTGACCTTTGTGACATAGTTTACCCACAAAGAAATCATGATCATGTGTAGTATTTATTATAGAATTTCGTAGTAAATACTACAGTTTTATCTGCAAAAACCACTGCAGTAAATACTACAGTAATTTCTGCCAAAAAACTAGTGTCCGCTAAAACACTAGCATTTTTTAATGATAGTAATACTACAGTATTACATTTAATACCACACCAGTTTGTCACCCATAAGTGAGAAACCTACATTCCAAGTATAGACCACGTATTGTGTTCCTTACAAGTTATAGAAAAAAGCAGAAACTCTAAACTATCCATTCAGACTAGTTATACCTACCTACAGGTTATGAAAAAAATGCTCTTTTAGTATTTGTCCAGTAGGTTTCCTCAAGGAGAAAGCCCCCACTTATATGTCAAAGAGAATACTTTTTTTCAAAAAGCCTAAAGAAGGGCAGGCTGGCTCCATCTCAGTGTGCTTCAATCTATAGCTAGAGGACTCCTGATTTCTCCAGAAATGATAAGTATAATTTTTGTCAACAGACTTGTTATCTAGTACTGTCTTTTTGCTAGCTAGGGCCATATACTTTAAGTGCTGACTGTCTTCTGAGTAATCTACTTGTTGTGTGATCTGCTGACTGCTCATAACTTGCAGTTGATTGTTGACACATGAACCAGGATTAAGGGAAAGGGCATTTTGTGACTGCTGTTTTGGCAATCAGTGGCTGTATTGGAGGGGGAGTTTTTCCTCTCCTAGGCAATCAGCAATTAGTACCTGGCGGTGTGCTCTTCACCTCTGCTAGACAATTAGCAATTAGTGTTAGTACTTCAGTCTCCCGTTTTTTCATCGGTGGCCATGTCACTGGCGGTCTCATCGCAGAAACAAAGACTGTTCTGTCGAGTTCGAGGAAGGAAAGAGAGGAAGGCTCCAGACCACTCTCTTGTCAGTATCTTACCTAGTTAGTTTCAGATGATCTTCTGTAACTTTGAAATCTATGTGTGTTTCTTTATACCTGTTCGCTCCTCTCCCTGTAGGCTTTACAGACGCTCCCCAACCCTTGGCAGCAAGCCTTCTAATTTAGTGTAACCTGCGCACTCAACCCCTGTGGAATTCATGGTCTCCGGCAGTGTTTGGAACTGCAGATCTGCGGTTAAGAACGCAGAGTTCATCTCAGCCTATGATGCCCTACTGTCCCTATACTTTTTGGCCCCTATGGTGACTTGGATCCCCCTCCTGGATAGTGCAAAGTTTTTTTTCCAGGGACTGAGACATTTCTCCCCATTGAACTGGCCAATACAATGGGCCAGAGAAGGGAATTGAGAAATCCACACATTCCCACCCCTCACACAATTTGTTGAGTTTCACGGGCCTACGAGAAACAGGATAGCATTTGCCTTGTGGTGCCTGCAACTTATCTACATAGTACGTCACACCTCGCCTGGTGTTCAACCTTCCCTACCACTTCAAAGAGTATCTTAAATAATCCCCCCCCCAAAGAAAAGCCATTCGTGAACTAACACTCACACTTAATTCATCCCCCCAAATAGCACTTTGCTGATAGTAAGGCCATTTTTCCTCAAAAAAGTAGTTATGCCTGAGATATGTGGCCATCTCACCTAGCCATCTTAAGATGAATGCACTAAATGTAAGTCACTCTGGATAAGAGCATCTGCTAAATGACATATAAATGCAATGTTTATTTTTCATTCATCTTAAAATTATGCTAGAATCCTTCTTCCACTGACATTACACAGTTTTTTTCTGTAGATCGTTGATAAAAGGGCCTATTAAATCCATTTGAATCCCACTTAGTAGCACAATGAAATGGGAAGAAATCCATGGGGATTGAATACATACGATACCCACTGTAGGCCTGCTTCTAACAACAAAAAACTCCCGAAGCTCCTGCACAGCGGTAACATGCGTTAGCCTGAAGACAAGATTAAATTGACAGTCTGATGAGAATATTAGCAATTGTTAAATTGTAGACCTATATGAAGAACCTGATGAACAGCGCAGCTTGGAATTGACACAAAGGCAAATCGCCTATACTTGCCAATCACCTCTTAGAACTGACCCCTTGAGCTCTATTTCAAAATCTAACTTTTTGGCAGAATTACAATAATTCCATGTGCTGCATGCACCTGCACTCGCTACACTCAAAGCACAGTAATACAGTATATTTAAACTCCAAATACACCATTCCATTCTTTTGAAATGCATTTTCTTAAAATCATAATGTTCCTTAAGACCTGCCCTTAATGAATTAATGATCTTTGTGATGGAATTCTTGAATTCTGGGGTTTAGTGTTTTTTCGTTTGTACATAGAGCCTACAACAGTGGTCACCAACCGGTCGATCGCGATCTTCAAGGCATTCCTAGTCAATCACCAAACATAGCAGCTCGTCATGTCTATTTTAATATTCAGGAATATTTTACTTTCTCTGGTCAAAGGAACAACATGAATTTGTGTTTGATGCAGATGCAGATACAGTGAGACTCAAGTTTCGCCATCAGGTGGAAGACGATGCCCCCTCTCTCTGGTCAGTCTCACCGGAGGAAAGGAAGGAGAGAGCAGGGACCGCAAGAGACTGACTCTCTCCTGCCCTCTCTCTCCGTCCGCTGAGACTAATGCAGTGTTCAAAACAATTGGGAACTAGGAACTCTGACATCTCCGACTTCAGTGCGTTCAAGACAACTGGGAACTCGCAAAAAAACGAGATCCGACTGGGAAAAACAGTTTTGAACGGTCATCCAACACGGAATTCCAAGTCGGAAACTCTGGCATTTTTCTAGAGCCCCAACTTTCCGACCTGAACACCATGAACATCAAATGCAGGTACCATCAGTCTTGTAAAAATAAAAAGATGATTATTTGCAAATTATACTCAGCTATGCCTAACAAGTCCTACAACTGATGACCTATTTTGATATTAAAGCTTGAGTTTTGAAATATAATGTTGGCCCGCCAAGCATATGTCAATATATACAATATTGGCAGGCCAAGCATATGTCGTGACTTTACTTTCATTAATCTGACAACTGTTATTTATCTAATAAACTAACTATGTTTAATTGTTACCCGATTTAAATGAATCATGTAACAATTCACACATGAGGAATTGGGGCAAAACGACAGTTGTTGTTTAAAGAGTTACCATCTCCCGAATTAAACTCCAAAAAGGTTTTTACCTATCACATCCATAAAACAGTCAACGTATTAATCATAACCTTGTATCATATCATTCTGAACAGTCGTAACCTCCTGCATCTGCAAAAAACCCAGCCTTACTTATGATTTAGTACTACACAAATTGGTTTAATTATTTATTTACTAGCTAACTAAATAGTAACACAGGATAAACGTACACACTTAATACATCAAAACAGGTCCCTAGCGTACTGACACAATATGGCGGCTTGTTACAAAGGAGATGGGGGGGGGGCAGAGAGGGACAGAGACATAATACTTTGGGACATTTAGAAACTACTCTCATGTCACAAGTGTAGAGAGGAGTAGGCAGGAGGTAGTCATAGGTTTAGAACTACTGAGATTATTAAAGCACTATATATACAAAAACAGGACGAAACCCAAAATGCTAAATGATAAAGTACTCAGGAAATAGGAGATTCCTCTCAGGAAAACAAGCAACATTTACAATTACCAACAAAGACAAATGACAGGGAGTATATATAAAGTCATAGAATGGGGATTGGAACCAGGAGTGTGTAATGACGAGACAAGTCTGGGGTTGCTGAGTGAAGGGCGCTTGCCAGCAGCAGGTTCGGCAGCAGCTAGAAGGCCGACAACGCCAAAACGCCTGAGCTGGACAGGAGGGGAGCCAAAGCAAAGGCTGGTGTGACAGTACCCTCACCCTGATGCGCTGCTTCAGCAGTGGGGCGCCGCCAACCTTGGGGACGACCCCGAAGATGCAGTGCGGGTCGGTCGGGACGACGCCTGTGGAAGTTCCTGATTTACCCTTTCCACCTGCCCATTTGATTGGGGACGGTACCGGAGGTGAGGCTGACCGTGAGCCCCCAGTCATTCCATGAAGGCCTTCCAGACACAGGCGGTGAACTAAGGACCACGGTCAGACACGATGTCTTCCGGGATCCTGTCGTGCCGGAAGATGTGAGAGAAGACAGCCTCCGCGGTCTGCATAGCAGTAGGGAGACCCGGCAGAGGAAAACCGGTCCACAACGACCAGGATGGTGGTGTGCCCCGCTGAGGGGGGAAGGTCTGTGACAAAGTCCACAGAGAGATGGGAACAGGGTTGTTGTGGAACTGGCAGCGGGTGGAGTTTGCCATAGGGGAGGTGTCTCGGTGTCTTGCTCTGTGCGCACGTGGAGCAGGGAGAGACAAAGCCAGATGTTCTGGGCCAAGGTGGGCCACCAGTACTGGCGGAGAGACAGTCGATAGTATGGGCTATACCCGGGGGCCCGACACAGGTGTTGTTTGTGCCCAGGCGAGGAGACGGTCCCACACAGAGGGCACGTAGGTATACCCACGGTCCCGCACATCAGAGGGCACGTAGGTATGCCCCTTGGGACAGTGGGCAGATGAGGCCTCCTGTCTCAGTGCTCGACGGATGTCAGCGTCCACATTCCACACGACATCAGCCACAATGCGGGACAGGGGAATAATGGGTGTCACTTTCTCCCTCCGATCCTGTGTCATGCACCCGGGACAATGCATCGGCCTTGACGTTCTTAGATCCCGGCCGGTAGGAGAGCGTAAAGTCAAACCTGGCAAAGAATAGGGCCCACCTGGCCTGATGCGGGTTCAGCCTCTTTGCTGCTCGAATATACTCTAGGTTCTGGTGGTCCGTCCAATCAAGGAATGGGTGTAGAGCACTCTCCAGCCAGTACAGTCATGTTTTCAGCGCCTTCTTGACGGCCAGCAACTCAGTCACCCACGTCGTAATTCCGCTCAGCAGGAGACAGCTTCCGTGAGTAGAAGGCGCATGGGCGGAGTTTAAGTGATGATCCAGTGCATTGAGAGAGAACAGCCTCTACTTCAACCTCAGACGTCCACCTCCACGAAGAATGGCAGTGACGAGTCAGGATGAGCCAGAACAGGTGCGTTCGTAAAATGTTCCTTGAGCGCATGGAAGGTTTCGGCCTCCTCAGTCTAGAACTTCCCATCAGGAGGGAGGTGAGGGGCCACCATGGTGCCGAAACCCCTAATGAAGTGCCTGAAATAGATGGCAAAACCTAGGAAGTGCTGTGCTGACTTTATGTTGGATGGAACAGGCCATGACCATACTGCACTAACCCTCTGTTCTTCCATCTCCACTCCTGCGGTGGATATCCGATAGCCCAGGAAGGAGACCGCCTGCTGGAAGAAAAGACACTTCTCCGCCTTGGCTTACAGGTGATACCCTATCAGCCTCTCCAACACAGACCTGACGTGAGAGACATGTTGCTCGCATGTAGTGGAGTACACCAAGATGTCGTCTATGTACACCACTACACAGCGACCCAACATGTCTCTAAACACCATGTAAATGAAGGGTTGAAACACAGAGGGTGCATTTGTCAGGCTGTAGGGCATTACCCTGTATTCGTAGTGCCCGGTGCTGGTGCTGAAGGCGGTCTTCCATTCATCCCCCTCTCTGATGCGCAGCTGTAGGCATTGCTTAAATCTAATTTGGTAAAGTACTGAGCACCGTGCATCTGTTCGATCACAGTGGGTAGGAGAAGCAGGGGATAACAATTTAACAGGTGCCTTATTCAGTGTCCGGTAATCGATACAGGGGCGGAGAGGTGGACGAACTGAGGATCCTTGGGCCTGCGCCTCCTGGGCGTAGACTCCATGGCTTTGGTCTTTGCATGCGAGAGAGGGTAGATGTGCCCTCATGGGAGGGTGGAACCAGGCAGTATGTCGATAGTGCAGTCCCATGAGCGATGAGGGGGCAGGCAGGTGGAATGAGCCTTCTAAAAAAAACTGTATGTCCCGGTATTCCTCCGGCTTAGGGACGTGGGTGGCCTGGTCCGGACTTTCCACAGAGGTTGCACAGATGGACAGACACTGAAACTCCTGTGACCAACCCAACAACCTCCTCTCTCTCCACGATATCCTGGGGTTGTGCAACTGTAACCAGGGGAAACCTTGAACTACAGGGTGTGCAGGAGAGTCTAAGATGAGGAAAGTGATGCATTCATGGTGGTTGTGAGCCACTGTGAGGGAAATGGGAATCGTGGTCTGGCACACCAGTCCTGTTCCTAGGGGACAGATGTCTTGGGCATGGACTGGGATAGGGGGTTGTAAAGGGACTAGTGGAATGAGTAATGATAAGGCCACTGACCGGTCTACGAAATTGCCTGCAGAGCCTGAGTACACTAGGGAAGACCTCAGTGGGGGGCCAGGATAGTCCGGGAAGGTGACAGGAAGGAGGACGGGCTGGGTGAACAGAGAGGAGCGCTCCTTGGACTGTCGCTTCCTCGCCTGGTTCTCCTTCTGGGACAGGTGTTCCAGGGGTGGTCAGATTCCCCGCAGTAGGAGCAGAGACACTGTTGATGGCGACATTGACGCTCCTCTGGGGGAAGGTGCTTTGTTCCCCCCCAATGGAGTTAGTCTCGCTGGAGGTTCCTGGGAGAGACCCGAACCCCCGGGATGGGCGACAATGGGGACGCAGTAGATTTTCCAGGCAGATGGCCATGGCGATGAGCTGGTCCAGCGTGAGGTCCTCATCGCGAAAGACTAACTCGGTCTGGACATCTGCCAATAGCCCGCTGTGGAAAACCATCAACAGGGCCTGGTCATTCTAGCCAGTGGATGCCGCCACCATCCTGAAATCCGGAGCGTACTCAGATGCTGTCCTGAACCCCTGGCGTAGACGGAGGAGAAGCTCACCTCCCTCTCTGCACTGTGTCGGGTGGTCTAAAACGGCACGGAAGAGTTGGGTGAAGCGCTCATAGGACTGCACTTCTGGACCGTCCCTCTCCCAGATGGCGTGCGCCCACTCCAGAGCCCGGCCTGTCAGCACCGAGATCACCAAGGCCACCGTCACGGCATGACGGGCAAGATGGAGGTTACACTGCTGGAGAAACCCCCTACACTGAGCTGGGGTGCCGTCAAACCGCTCCGGGAGAGCCAGGTGGATGTTGCTGATCGGACCCGGTGATGTAGATGGTGGTGGGGTGGCTGGAACGACTGCGGGGAGCTGCGAAGGTGGTGGTGAAGCCTGCAGCTGACATACGGCACAGAGCATCTTGCTCCAGGCGCGAATCGTGGTATAGGAGCTTCGCTCCTGTAGCAGAGAGGTCTGTATGTCCTGCTGCTTTCTGTTCTCTTGGGTCGGTCATTCTGTCACAAGTGTAGAAAGGAGTAGGCAGTTGCAGGTTTAGAACTAATGAGTTTATTAAAGGACTATATATACAAAAGTTGGACGAAATCCAAAGTGCAAAATAATACTAGTACTAATAATAATAGTACTCAGGAAATAGTAGGAGAGATTCCTCTCAGTAAAACAAGCAACATTTACAATGACCATCAAAGACCAATGACAGCTGGAGTATATATATATACAGTGATAGAGTGGGGATTGGAACCAGGTGTGTGTAATGATGACAAGGCAAGTCTGGGTTGATGAGTGAAGGGTGTTTTCTAGCAGCATGTTCGGTAGCAGCTAGAAGGCCGGCGACGCCGATCTTTTTAGAAAGGGTGTTGGGCCTTTCCGCAGCACGCTTGTAAGGCTCTGATTGTCCAAAATATGTCTCCACCCTTCTCTTCTACTGTTGCTCTCCTCTGCTTTCGCCCGGGATCTGGCGACCCGTCCTGTAGTCCTAAACAGAACTACAGAGCTCACTCTGCTTCCACTCACTCTGGAAGATGATTCTTTGAAGATAGGGTAGCCAGCCATGTCAATGGTTCTCAGTGGGTTGATGAAAGTAGCATACAAAAAGTGATTTGAGAAGAGTAGCAGAATGGTCCCACTTAAATGTGCTTTACTAAATACTTTACTTAGGACAGCTAATCAGCCATACCAGTGATTGTCCGGGAGGTGATTATCATCTCCATCTTGTGTTGAGATTTCAGAGTTCAAACCACTTTGGACGTGAGCTGCAGCTCGACACCTTTCTGGACTTATATGTTAATTTTATGTTAATTCTTAAACCATCATTTTATGCAGTTCTTCAAAAGGGGGGATTCGTGAGGCTGACACGCTCTCTGACCTCACTCAAGGGGGCGGTGACTACTTAATTGTTTCTATAACTTTGTACAAGTTCCTCTGATAGTTTCTAAGATCACATCCCTCGCTTAACAAAAACACTTTCATAATCGTTCATATTTCATACACAACATATAGGATGGAAACTTCATACATGTAGTGGGTATACTTTTCAAGCATTTCCTTTAAAACATTAATGACACCACAAAATAACAACCCATGTGACATTAGTGTTCTTTTAGGTCACCTCTGCCCATTCCCCACGTTCTATGTTAACAATATTGTTCCAGTATTCGCTTTAGAACATGTTAGAGTTTCGGCAGGAAAATGTCTGTGTAAGACAAAGGCACATTCCTGTGTTAATTTTGGAGAGGGATGCTTATTCCTTGATTTACAACAGGGTGTGAGCTGTCAAGCCCCCACCAGTCCCTCCCCCCTTCTCCCCTGCTGTGGGTAAGAGAGGGTCTGGTTGAAGTCATCCATTGCCAAGCTGATCTGACCCATTTGGATCCTCACAGGACAGTCATGACACAAATACAGTAGCCAATATACTGGGATAATGTATTAGGCCTGCCTACTGCACAAAAAAAACAATTCATACAGAACAGTTTTTTATTAGGTAAAAGAATCTGAGGGGTAGATCTCGGCTTGCCTTTTTACTGCGAAAGTGATCTTTACTCAGAAAAGGTTGGTGACAACTGGACTACAGTTACATAAACTATGCTACTGTGTTCTTTAACATACCTTTTCTTTCATAGTCTGATGTTACCTAAGACCTCCATAAACACAATTAAAGTATTATTTTTGCAATAGCAAATGTGAATTGGATTTATTAGACTGTTAGACTGTTGACAATCCAAAAGTCTCATTAGCTTTAATTGGGGTCCGTTGTGGCCAGGCTTGTCTAGTGTTAAACAAATGCAGAAATAAATCACTTATCAATGCCAAAATACCTATTTTCAAAATTAAATATAGCAATCAACAACATTAAATGTATAATCTAATTTTATTCTGCTTGTGACACTTTTTTCCAATGGTATGATAAACGTTCTTGGGGGCCCCTCAAATTGAAGCTCCACCCCAGAGTAGCCTAGAACAGGTCAAACAAAACTCCCCCACAGCGTTTTTCTTATTGGTTCCTTTTTCACTCCTCAAGGTACTGCCAACACAGAAACCAATCTAGTCCACTAAACGACCATCAACAAAGTGAACAAGCTATAAGTGAAAGACAACCCTAGGGGAATTACAGGTTACACGACCTTCAGTGCTAATCGTCTCCACCCCACCGTAAAATCTCTCCTTTCAATTCAGCAGAGGAGGAGGAGAGGGATGAGGGGATGGATGAGAACAGAAACCAGAGGAAAAACACACAGAACAGGACCTTGTGTGTATCTATTATTACATCATGTGGGGGATATTAGGATGTGTGCAACTCTTTCACCTTTGGGAGGCAGACTCATTCATCACAACCTAAGTGGGCTCCAAAAACAGCCTTACTAAATTAGTGGCCAATGTAACACAGCTGTGTGTGGGTCAGCAGTGAGCACCAAGGACAGCTCCGCTGTAGGGTAAAGCAAGAGACACTGGAGGTCTGTGTATTGTAACCAACCAGGTATCAAACACAGGTCATTGGTGTGTCCCAAGAGCTAAGCTAAAGATGAATCCTATAGGTTTTAGCTATAGAAGTCAACACAAGTTTTCTACTTCCGTTTGACCTCCCTCTCTATGTCCCAAAAGCTAACAAACATCAACTGTATGAGTCAAGGCCAAGGGCACTACAGAAACAACCGGGTATCAATCCTGGGTTGTTAACTTACCACGAGACTCTGTCGGCTTGCTGAGCTAAAGCTTATTCTCTGTCCTATTCCAATCCCAATTCTGCACCAGCTCCTTAACTGAGTTTCCCCCCCATCAAATTGGAAGGCATGCTGTCACACCGTATTCATTGACATTGTCAGCTATGCAATCAGCCAAGGTAATGGAACATGGTTTTCAGAGAATGTGATGGAAATGTATATTTGTCTTTTGTTTTACTCTGAGCAGTGCTCCAGAAATGCTGTGCCAGGGTACACCCAGGAGCAATGCGTGTCGGTGCTGAACCATGCACTATTGGTGCTACTGCCTTCTCTTAATGCAATGGAATGACATGACTGGGTGGTGGACTGAACTATAGTAAACTCAGCAAAAAAAAAAGAAACGTCCTCTCACTGTCAACTGCGTTTATTTTCTGAAAGCATGTGTAAATATTTGTATGAACATAACAAGATTCAACAACTGAGACAAACTGAACAAGTTTCACAGATGTGACTAACGGAAATGGAATAATGTGTCTCTGTACAAAGAGGGGGGTCAAAATCAAAAGTATCTGGTGTGGCCAGAGATCCGGGCTCTTCGCTGGCCATGGCAGAACACTGACATTCCTGTATGGCTGGTAGCACTGTCATGCCGTAGGGTCATGTCAGGATGAGCCTGCAGGAAGGGTACCACAGGAGGGAGGAGGATGTCTTCCCTGTAATGCACAGCGTTGAGATTGCCTGCAATAACAACAAGCTCAGTCCAATGATGCTATGACACACTGCCCCAGACCATGACAGACCCTCCACCTCCAAATCCATCCAGCTCCAGAGTACAGGCCTCAGTGTAACGCTCATTCCTTCAACTATAAATGCGAATCCAACCATCACCCCTGGTGAGACGAAAACGTGACTCGTCAATGAAGAGCACTTTTTGCCAGTCCTGTCTGGTCCATCGACGGTGGGTTTGTGCCCATAGAAGACATTGTTGCCGGTGATGTCTGATGAGGATCTGCCTAACAGGCCTACAAGCTCTCAGTCCAGCCTCTTTCAGCCTATCGCGGACAGTCTGAGCACTGATGGAGGGATTGTGCATTCCTGGTCTAACTCGGGCAGTTGTTGTGTGATGTTCAGATGTACCGATCCTGTGCAGGTGTTGTTACACGTGGTCTGCCACTGCAAGGACGATCAGCTGTCCGTCCGGTCTCCCTTCACACAGATGAGCAGGGACCCTGGGCATCTTTCTTTTGGTGTTTTTCAGAGTCAGTAGAAAGGCCTCTTTAGTGTCCTAAGTTTTCATAACTGTGACCTTAATTGTCTACCATCTGTCAGCTGTTAGTGTCTTAACGACCATTCCACAGGTGCATGTTCATAAATTGTTTATGGTTCATTGAACAAGCATGGAAACCAGTGTTTAAACCCTTTACAATGAAGATCTGTGAAGTTTTTTGGATTTTTACAAATGATCTTTAAAAGACATGGTCCTGAAAAATTGACATTTCTTTTTTTGCTGAGTTTGTCTGTTGGTGTAATGACTATGTATAACAGTATCAAGGAAAAGCATTATACACTATCAAATGTTTCACTGACTATAAATGGGATGCATTTATCATCAATGCATAGCAACTACTGTCCCACAAGGCAGTGCGGTGTAGCCCCTCGAGGCAGGACAATGGCTCAATAGAAGAACAAAAAAAAGTTTGGCTAATTAGGATTTGAATACGAATTCTTCATCATTGTCAGTCATCTCATGGCGCTGTGCAGGTCACAGGATCCACACACAGCCAGAAACATCTAGCTCATTACCATTTTAAACATTAGCTGGGCTATTGGCAGAATGCCTGGCTACTTGATACATCATCATGCACCTGCTTCTATTTACTTAGATTATTGGCATATGTGAAAAACATCGTCTGTCTCCTCTTTAATCACTTGTTACCTCAGAATCCTTATAACTTTCAACCACAAAAAGCCTAACATGTCAATCTCCATATACCATTATTTTATCATCCTCATTCATGTACATGCCCATCTAAAGGCCTACAGAAAACACACATTATCCCAATGATAATTCATTAGACTGTCATAGGACACTCTTCCTCGGACTTATCCAGGGTAAATCAGTGCAGTGCGCTATCTAATGGGACTAAGTCAGTGTGGTACACATCACTTAATCAGTGTATTATCTGGTGGGACTAATACTGAACAAGACAACTCCTAATTGCTCCAGATGATTGAACTCATAACTAATTAGTTTCTCTTCTCCGTTTCTCTTCTTTCCTCCCCGCTTCTAATCTTTATCTTTTATCGAAAAACTTGTACCATACAAATCGACGACAGTTTGAATCTCTCCGCAACACGATGGGACAGTGAACCATAAGTAATTAAAAACGGGGGACTTTCCTCAGTCAGAGTTGCGTCAGGGGAAGTAAGGGGAGAAATTAAAACATGGCAATTAAGAGACGGCTTGTCCTGTTCTGCCTTTCCATGTCTAATGGGATAATCTAGCAGCTTGACCTGGCTTGGCCACACACTATGCTAAATAGTGTCCCCATTGAACTATTAGACGGGATACTCCACCCAGACATTTAAAGATGACGTCTTTACCTGCTCACTTGAAAAGGGAAATGAATCATGTAAGAGGATGACACCACCAATATCAGTTTGGACCCTCTGATCCAGACTCACAAGAATGTCTCTTGACTAGTACAAACATCTCTGAGAAACCATCTCCAGAATTTGAAATAGAAGGGGGCAAAACTTGTTTAACTTCCTACAACTGGAAGTTTTAGGTCACCTCAGTCCACCGGCATCCAGAGACGTGGGCTGGGACAGTGGATAGGAACCTGGGTAAAGTTGCAGGTAGGTGTTTGGGACAGGTAGCTGTTAGATGTAGATAGAGGTTTGAGGCAGGTGGCTGTCGAGAATGCAGGTCAGAGATCAGGGTCCTGTGTCTGCCTCAGATGGTGGGGTGGACGGATACTAACAAGAATGGGCCATGGTGTTCTGGTGTACATTACAGCCTTATTCTAAAATGTATTTACTAAAAGAATGTCCTCATCAATCTACACACAATACCTCATAATGACAAAGCGGAAAACAGGTTTTTCGAAATTATTGCAAACATAAAAATACAATAAATAAAATACCCTATTTACATAAGTATTCAAACCCTTTGCTATGAGACTCGAAACTGAGCTCAGGTGCATCTTGTTTCCACTGATCATCCTTGAGTAATTTTACAACTTGATTGGAGTCCACCTGTGGTAAATTCAATTGACTGGACATGATTGGGAAAGGCACACACCTGTCTATAAAAGGTCCCACAGTTGACAGTGCATGTCAAAGCAAAAACCAAGCCATGAGGTTGAAGGAATTGTCCGTAGAGCAATTGTGTTGAGGCACAGATCTGGGGAAGGGTACCAACAAATACTTGCAGCATTGAAGGTCCCAAAGACCACAGTGGCCTCCATCATTCTTAAATGGAAGAAGTTTGGAACCACCAAGACTCTTCCTAGAGCTGACCGCCCGGCCAAACTGAGCAATCGGGGGAGAAGGGCCTAGGTCAGGGAGGTGACCAAGAACCCGATGGTCACTCTGACAGAGCTCCAGAGTTCCTCTGTGGAGATGGGAAAACTTTCCAGAAGGACAACCATCTCTGCAGCACTTCACCAATCAGGCCTTTATGGTAGAGTGGCCAGATGGAAGCCACTCCTCAGTAAGGCCCACTTGGAGTTTGCCAAAAAGTACCTAAAGACTCATACCATGAGAAACAAGATTCCCTGGTCTGATCAAACCAAGATTGAACTATTTGGCCTGATTGTCAAGCGTCACGTCTGGAGGAAACCTGGCACCATCATGCTGTGGGGATGTTTTTCAGCTGCAGGGACTGGGAGACTTGTCAGGATCGAGGGAAAGATGAACAGAGCAAAGTACAGAGAGATCCTTGATGAAAACCTGCTCCAGAGCACTCAGGACTTCAGACTGGGGCCAAGGTTCACCTTCCAACAGGACAACGAATTTAAAGCCAAGACAACGCAAGAGTGGCTTCAGGACAAGTCTCTGAATGTCCTTGAATGGCTCCGCCAGAGCCTGGAATTGAACCCGATCGAACATCTCTTGAGAAACCTGAAAATAGCTGTGCAGCGACGCTCCCCATCCAACCTGACAGAGCTTGAGAGGATCTGCAGAGATGAATGGGAGAACTCCCCAAATACAGGTGTGCCAAGTTTGTCGCGTCATACCCAAGAAGACTTGAAGCTGTAATCGCTGCCAAAGGTGCTTCAACAAAGTACTGAGTAAAGGGTCTGAATAACTATTTAAATTTACATTTCCGTTTTATCTTACAAATATTCAACAATTTCTAAAACCTGTTTTTGCTTTGTCATTATGGGTTATTGTGTTTAGTTTGGTGAAAAAAACAACAACAATTAAATCAATTATAGAATAAGGCTGTAAGGTAACAAAATGTGAAAAAAGTCACCTTAATAATCTACATTGTGCCGGTGAGTGTCTGGAGTGAGCGAATACTAAATGAGACAATCCGAAGGCAGCCACAGTGCGGAGGCGGTGACTGGGACGATGCAATTGTTATTTACTTTAGTGTACTCCATTATTAGTGACCCATGTCATGTCCCCCTTAGTCCAGGGGTGAGACAGACCGCTGTCCAATTCACACCTGGCTTGTCCAGTCACCTGTCCCTCACCACCCCCCTCTACCACTATTTCAGTTTGAATTAAAAATGCTCTCTTCAACCTCCCACCTCCCCTCATCTCGGTGAACGAGGAGAAAAGAGATGAACAGCTTCCCTGGGTTCCCATGCTGGCCTTTTAAAAAAGCTTCTAAACTAGGTTACAGGCAAAAGTAGGCTGCCAGCGAGGCTCAGGAGACCTGAGGAGCTACTGTTGTACCACTCCAGAGGGCCCCCATCCCACTTCAGGAGTTGACAAGGAGGGAACCAGATAGAGAGAGAGGTGCTGTGTGATGCAGTATACTGTAAGCTAAGCTGTTGTTGGATGAAAGAGAAGATGTGTCTCATGCAGGTTCACTCAGACATGGTCGTTAGGATATACTGTAGAATGTGGTAGGTACTGTCCACGGTAACAGAGGTGGATCGGTTGAACCACACTCATGTGACGAGTAACTTTGTCTGAGATGGGAAGACTTGAGTTTGCTCCCTGAGCTAAGGCCTAGGTTTTTAGCTCAGCAGGTTCTGCACTCTTGTGGCGCGCATAAGACCTGTGTTCGACACCCAGTATGTCACACACCATCTTGACCCGCAGGAAACCCTCTCGGGCCTAATGAGGGTCAATGTGACCTGTCCAACTACACTGTACATTTCACTATGCTGCCTGCTGAACCCCTTTTAGATTAGCCAATTGTTAATCAAGCTAAGCAATAGCCACCAATGCAGTAAACATGAGGCCAAGAACAAACTGATAGAGAGTTGTAATCCAATCCCTTGATTGAAGTCTTGAGATGGAACAAAGCTCATCAAATGATAACCACTTCCCTTGTCTTGGCTTGTCTTCAGACAAACCAGGTTCACAGATACTGTGATTGTTTAAAAAATATTTTTTTTTTCATTAATTGTGCTGGAGAGCAGACTAAAATTCAGAATCTGATGGGGGAAAAACACAAACAATAAAGGAGCTTCAAAGCTCCATGTCTGTAGTACCGTGCATAGCAACGGCAAGATTCTGATTGGTCCCTGACTGTTTCTGGTTGAAACACCTAGTCAATCTCAACTCCAATTTAACAATCCCGGTCCCCATACCCTATTATGATAATCTCTTGTGGGTTTACTAATTGCAACATCCAATGCATGTTATATCACAAAGAGATTGGTTGCCTGTCAAAACAGAATACAAAATATACAGTCCACGGCTGTTGGGCAGTGTACAGATTTTAATAGACTAGAGCAAACCATGCGAACAGTGAAGAGCCACAGTGTTCAGCAGTGCCAGTCTGCCAGAGCAGAAGCCGGGATGGGCTGACTGGCATGAGGGGCGACTGGCATGAGCCCTAAAGGCATTGGGCCAAATCATCTAGCTTCTCATGGCAACATATCAAAGCCTCTTGCTTTTAACGATACGGGGCCTAAAACAACTTTGTCACAAGACGGTCTGCCAACACTTCATGCTCGTGTGATAAACAGATCAAAACAAGTCCCTCTCTTTCTACAAAAAGCCTGGCTGGGGATGCACATCACAATAAGTGTGGATTATACCACTATAAAGGGGAGGAGAGGAGTTCGATTTGGCATGGGAGTTTATAGTACACCACTTGTGGGTCGCGGAAGGGGTCCAGGTGGGTCGCGGGTTGACATTATTAGTGCATTGCAAAAAAAAAAAAGAAAAGATACATTTTCAAGAAAAACACTCAGTGTAAACTTAGAAAGTATTTAGAACAGATAATGGACCAATGTACAGAATGTTTCAATAATAGCCTATAATCTTTGAGAACTTACAATCAACAAAATAAAAGCTAGACAATCAGGCCCCCATTGATGTTGTTATAATGTTTGAGCACAAGAACACAGCATTAGCCATGTCAGAATGTGTAGAATTGTAGAAATTAGCTTAAACATATTTTTTTAAAATCTCAGCTCTAAGGCAAAATTAATAGAATGGCATGAAATTTGCTTTGAAAAATATATATATTTTAATTTTTTTTAAAATCAGCTCCATGGCAGGATGTGTGGAATTGCAGGAGATTAGTTTTGAAACGGCAAGCTGTTCTCTCTGCTGCCAGGATGATATTTTTTACTTATTCTTTGGTCTGTGTATGTTTTTTCACTGCTAAAACCCTATGGGGGTTCGTGACTCAAAAGACAATTCAATTGGTGCGTCACGAAGCAAAAAAGTTTGGGAGCCCTTGGTATAGGGGACAAAAAGGAAATGTGTGGGAGTACTCCTATCTTCCCCATCTTCCATCTTCCAACTCAATACGTTAACATCTGCCCCCTCCATGAAAAGAGACTCCAGATTCATGTTTTCCACTGGGTTTTTAAATGAGTAAGGGAGACAGTGAGAAAGGTTTGAAAAAGTTTCAATGAGTAAGTTGGGCATGAATAACCCATGTTAGGCTTGTCTCTGAGGGACCCCAAACTGAGTGACCTCTGGTCATTATCTGTAAAATTACATATATCATTTTCTGACAGCTCTAGATACAAGAGCAGTGAGACTGAGTGCTCTATTTTTGTCTGGCGCTAAGGCGGCACAAGTGTAAAACGCACGTTAGTTTGCAATGTTGTCAAGTTTACACTGTCCCTAACGCTAGGTTCGGCAATTTACTTGTCTAACAACACCTCGCTTGCACTGAGGTGGGAAGGGTGGCAATACTTTAGGTGTGTCCTTAAAAATAAGTGCAAAAGTGACAAGTTCATGAAGTGCTAATAGGAAGTTCCGGCGTAAAGACATTTAGGCCTACGTTTGCACACAGTGCCATGGAACGAGAAAAGCAATTTATGATATTATGCTTCTGACCCGATCCTATTTATACATATTGTTGTCAGTTTGAAAAACAGATTGTATTTCATTTAATTTAATTTAAAAACCATATAAAAAAATCTAACTTATTAGAAAGATTCACCGTCCATGGGTTTATGACGTGAACGTACATCGCTCAAATGCAATACAATTTCATCTGCTATTTCTGGAGTGCAAATATGATCTGTAAAATGGTTCCGTGATGTTTATAAGATATTACATTTGGGAGCAGTATAACAGTGAGTGGACATTCCCCCTTTCTCTTCATATTGGATCTTTATCCAGCTGTAGAGAAAAGTTTGGGATGTGCGTAAAACCCTCCATAGTCTAAGTTGCCCTATCTGTATTATACGCCCATAGGGAGCAATTATGGTGCCTGGAACTATATTTAGACAGAAGGTTAGCATTTTTCATCATGAATCTTGTTCTGGAGGCAGCTCTGCAGAATGGTCACTAGCTAACACATCCACAAAGTCATAAAATCTGATTTTAAATGTAACCCTAACCTTAAGCCTAAGATTAACCACACTGTTAACCCTAATGCCTAACCCTAATTTTAAATTAAGACCTTAAATTAAAGCTCATTTTTGTTTTCATGTATTTTTACAATATATTCAATTTTGACTTTGCAGCTGGCCCATCTAGCGGAAATCGCTCAGTTCGGCCTCAAGGACAAGACTCCCAACAAACGTCAACCTGCATTTTATTTTATTTTTATTTTTATTTCACCTTTATTTAACCAGGTAGGCCAGTTGAGAACAAGTTCTCATTTGCAACTGTGACCTGGCCAAGATAAAGCATAGCAGTGTGAGCAGACAACACAGAGTTACACATGGAATAAACAATTAACAAGTCAATAACACAGTAGAAAACAAAGGGGGAGTCTATATACAATGTGTGCAAAAGGCATGAGGAGGTAGGCGAATAATTACAATTTTGCAGATTAACACTGGAGTGATAAATGATCAGATGGTCATGTACAGGTAGAGATATTGGTGTGCAAAAGAGCAGGTAAATAAATAAAAACAGTATGGGGATGAGGTAGGTGAAAATGGGTGGGCTATTTACCAATAGACTATGTACAGCTGCAGCGATCGGTTAGCTGCTCAGATAGCTGATGTTTGAAGTTGGTGAGGGAGATAAAAGTCTCCAACTTCAGCGATTTTTACAATTCGTTCCAGTCACAGGCAGCAGAGTACTGGAACGAAAGGCGGCCAAATGAGGTGTTGGCTTTAGGGATGATCAGTGAGATACACCTGCTGGAGCGCGTGCTACGGATGGGTGTTGCCATCGTGACCAGTGAACTGAGATAAGGCGGAGCTTTACCTAGCATGGACTTGTAGATGACCTGGAGCCAGTGGGTCTGGCGACGAATATGTAACGAGGGCCAGCCGACCAGAGCATACAGGTCGCAGTGGTGGGTGTTATAAGGTGCTTTAGTGACAAAACGGATGGCACTGTGATAGACTGCATCCAGTTTGCTGAGTAGAGTGTTGGAAGCCATTTTGTAGATGACATCGCCGAAGTCGAGGATTGGAAGGATAGTCAGTTTTACTAGGGTAAGCTTGGCGGCGTGAGTGAAGGAGGCTTTGTTGCGGAATAGAAAGCCGACTCTTGATTTGATTTTCGATTGGAGATGTTTGATATGAGTCTGGAAGGAGAGTTTGCAGTCTAGCCAGACACCTAGGTACTTATAGATGTCCACATATTCAAGGTCGGAACCATCCAGGGTGGTGATGCTAGTCGGGCATGCGGGTGCAGGCAGCGATCGGTTGAAAAGCATGCATTTGGTTTTACTAGCGTTTAAGAGCAGTTGGAGGCCACGGAAGGAGTGTTGTATGGCATTGAAGCTTGTTTGGAGGTTAGATAGCACAGTGTCCAATGACGGGCCGAAAGTATATAGAATGGTGTCGTCTGCGTAGAGGTGGATCAGGGAATCGCCCGCAGCAAGAGCAACATCATTGATATATAACGAGAATTGAACCCTGTGGCACCCCATAGAGACTGCCAGAGGACCGGACAGCATGCCCTCCGATTTGACACACTGAACTCTGTCTGCAAAGTAATTGGTGAACCAGGCAAGGCAGTCATCCGAAAAACCGAGGCTACTGAGTCTGCATTTAGAGAAAGCCTATTTAAAAACAAGTTGTTTTATTTATATTAGAATTTGATTATAATTATACACTGTCTTTTCATTCCTTATCAATAGTCTAGTGAGTATAATCCTGCTTAAGGACTACGTTTGACATGTCCAGACTGCAATTAACAGTAGTTCTAGCCCCTAAATCAGTGTGAATGCTATAGCCTATGTATTTCCATATTGAAGCAATGCAATTAGAACAATGTGGACTGCAAACATGTTCAAAATATTTAGCAAATATGAAGCTGGCTATTTAACAAACTAACATTCAAATTGGAGTTGATGACAAAATACATAAAATACTGTAAATACACAACTTGAAGCAACCACATACAGTGCCTTCAGAAAATGTTCACACCCCTTGACCTTTACCACATTATGTTGTGTTACAGCCTGAATTTAAAATGGATTATATTTAGATTTGTTTTATCACTGGCCAACACACAATACCCCATAATGTCAAAGTAGAATTATGTTTTTATACATTTTTACAAATTAATAAAAATGAAAAGCTGAAATGTCTTCAACCCCTTTGTTATGTCATGCCTAAACAAGTTCAGGAGTAGATTTGTTTAAAAAAAGTCATATAATAAGTTGCATGGACTCACTCGGTGTGCAATAATAGAGCTAACATGATTTTTGAATGACTACCTAATTTCTGTACCCCACACATATAAGTAATTTGTAAGGTCCCTCAGTGAATTTATAACACAGCTTCAACCACAAAGACCAGGGAGGTTTTCCAATGCCTCTCAAAGAAGGGCACTTGTTGGTAGATGGGTAAAACAAAGCAGACATTGAATATCCCTTTGAGCATGGTGATTATTAATAACACTTTGGATGGTGTATCAATACACTCAGTCACTACAAAAGATACAGGCGTCCTTCCTAACTCAGTTGCTGGAGAGGAAGGAAACCGCTCAGGGATTGGGACGCAAATGGTGACTTTAAAACAGTTACAGAGTTTAATGACTGATGGGAGAAAACTGAGGTTTGTAGTTACTCCACAATACTAACCTAATTGACAGAGTGGAAAGAAGGAAACCTGTAGAGAATACAAATATTCTAAAACTTGTATCCTGTTTGCAACAAGGCACTAAAGTTATACTGCAAAAAATGTGGCAAAGCAATTCCCTTTTTGTCCTGAATACAACGTTTTATGTTTGGGGCAAATCCAATACAACACATTACTGAATACAACTCTCCATATTTTTTAGCATAGTGGCGGCTGCATCATGTTATAGGTATGCTTGCAATAGTTAAGGACTGGAGAGTTTTTCAGGATAAAAAAGTAATGGAATAGAACTAAGCACAGGCAAAATCCTAGAGGAAAACTTGATTCAGTCTGCTTTTCACCAGACACTGGGAGATGAAAGCACAAGGTCAAATCTACACTGGCGTTGCTTACCAAGAAGACAGTGAATGAGGCTGAGTTAGATTTTTGAGCAGATTTAATTAAAAACTATGTCAAGACCTGAAAATGGTTGTCTAGCAATGATCCCGACACCTAGAGAGAGCTTGAAGAATTTTGAAAAGAATAATGGGCAAATGATGCACAATCCAGTTGTAGAAAGCTCTTAGAGACTTACCCAGAAAGACTCACAGCTGTAATCGCTGTCAAATGTGATTCTAACATGTATTGACTCAGGAGTTTGAATACTTATCTAATAAATGTAGAGTATATTAGTGTTTTATTTTTCAATTTATAATTTTTTACAAATTAACATTTTTCTTCCACTATTATTTATTTTGTGTAAATCGTAAATCGTATTTTGTGTAAATCGTTGACAAAAAAATACAATTTATATACAATTTAATCCCACTTTGTAACACAACAAAATGTGGAAAAAGTCAAGGGGTGTGAATACTTTCTGAACACACTGCATTTAGTCCCGGAGCAAGTTCGGATTGGCAGGTGAGGGGCCTAGCCTCGATACACCCACAAATTATTTATTCATCAAAACCCAAACATTTTGCACCACCACCACTACGGCGCCCATAATTACAGTTGTGAAAATTGCCAAACCACATCGGACACACCCTCTAACGCTACAGCAATCGCTAAGATTTACCATTGTGTTAGGTTTGTTAAAGAGCCCACAATGTGATCATATCAGTGTAAAAAGGAAGAAAAATAAATTCTCCCTTTCTCAGTCACTTTCCATATATCTCTTTCCCTGCAAATGAAACTGATTGCCTAATGGAGAGTAATTTAACATCTGTGGCAAAACCTGTATTTCAAACAACAATATTATCGCCATGTAGGTTTATTAAATGGCTTACTGATATATACACTCAGTGGCCAGTTTATTAGGTACACCACCTCGTTCACGAAAATGTTTCTCTCCTATAGCCAGTGAGTCACGTGGCGTGCTATATAAAACAGGCAGACAGGCATCAAGACATTCAGTTACTGTTTGATTGAATGTTAGAATGGGCAAAACTAGTGACCTAAGTGACTTTGAGCATGGTATGATCGTCGATGCTATTCGCGCTGGTTCCAGTATCTTAGAAACGGCCGGCCTCCTGGGATTTTCACACACGGCAGTGTCTAGGGTTTACCGAGAATGGTGGGACAAACAAAAAAGATCCAGTTAGCGACAGTCCAGTTAGCGGCAGCTCATTGATGAGAGGTCGAAGGAGAATGGCAAGAATTGTTCAAGCTAATACGCGGGCCACAAACAGGCAAATATTGGCACAGCACAATAGTGGTGTGCAGAGCGGCATCTCGGAATGCACAATTTGGCAGTTATTGTCACAGATGTGCTATTGCAGCAGATGACCACACCGGATTCCACTCCTATCAGCTAAAAACAAGAAGGGGCTCCAGTGGACACATGATCACCAACACGGGACAATTGAGGAGTGCAAAAACATTGCCTGGTCCACCGAATCCGGGTCAGGATTTGGTGTAAGCAGCGTGATTCCATGGCTCCATCCTGCATGGTGTCAATGGTGCAGGCTGGTGGCGGTGGTGTAATGGTGTGGGCAATGTTTTCCTGGCACACGTTAGGTCAATTGATACAAATTGAGCAATGTTTCCATGCCCTGAAGAATTCAGGCTGTTCTGGAGGCAAAAGATAGGTGTACCTAATAATAAACCACTGAGCATACAGTAGTTCTGGGGGCAACATGATATGAGTCAACATACAGTGGGGAGAACAAGTATTTGATAACCTGCAAAATCAGCAGAGTTTCCTACTTACAAAGCATGTAGAGGTCTGTATTGTTTAAATCATAGGTACACTTCAACTGTGAGAGATGGAATCTAAAACAAAAATCCAGAAAATCACGTATGATTTTTAAGTGCTTGCTTGGCTAGTACTTGCCATGCAAATGGAAGAACATACACTTTTGCCACAGTATCATTTAGTTGTCTGAATTCTGCATTTTGGAATAGCCAGCAGGCATGCATATTGCTCAATCACTGTAGCAACTATTCTCTAGAGTCAGGGCTTCCCAATTAGTACTTCTAAACCACTTTCATTAAGACTCTGTGGTGTATTTCCATTGAAGAGAGAGACACAGCTCCAGGCTCAGTGTTTCAGTAAACTGTGCCATCAAGCTCATTCACTAATCCCTGCTAGTTCTTTAGAAACGTCACAGCGAGAATGTAATTCTTTGAACAGTGTCTGTGGATTCAATAACAACCAAGATGTACAAACAATGTTAGACTACAATACCACTTATGGTGAAATAATGGATGTTTTGTTTCAATTAATATGTCAGTATAATGGAACATCTTTTTAAAGCGACATTAATCAAATCCTTTACAAAGTTCGTCTTGAGGTAGCTATCATCAAAGGAAAGAGAAACCTATACACTGCTCCTTGTATCACTTATTTTATTCAAATGTATGCGCCAGCCTTATGGCCTTCACTTTTCACCCGAAAGCTCTGACAACGACCAAAAGGCTGACACGCACATTCTGAATAAAATTAATTATACGAGCAAGAGCAGTGTGCAGAGTTATTGCATTGTTCCCACATACCTGCAACGACATAGCCTGATTGACATTAAAACATTAAAAAAAGCTCAGATAAAACCTGTAACACATTACACCGTGTAAGATGACAGTGAATCTGATTCAGTTGTCAGAAGTTTACATACACTTATGTTGGAGTGACTAAAACTCGTTTTTCAACCACTCCACTAATTTCTTGTTAACAAACTATAGTTTTGGCAAGTCGGTTAGGACATCTACTTTGTGCATGACAAGTCATTTTTCCAACAATTGTTTACAGACCGATAATTTCACTTATAATTCACTGTATCACAATTCCAGTGAGTCCGAAGTTCACATACACTAAGTTGACCGTGCCTTTAAACAGCTTGGAAAAATCCAGAAAAGGATGTCATGCCTTTAGAGGCTTCTGATAGGCTAATTGACATCATTTGAGTCAATTGGAGGTGTACTTGTGGATGTATTTCAAGGCCTACCTTCAAACTCAGTGCCTCTTTGCTTGACATCATGGGAAAATCAAGAAAAATCAGCCAAGACCTCAGAAAAAGAAAAAAAAAGTATGGTTCATCCTTGGGAGCAATTTTCAAATGCCTGAAGGTACCATGTTTATCTGTACAAACAATAGTACGCAAGTATAAACACCATGGGACCACGGAGCCGTCTTACCGCTCAGGAAGGAGACGCGTTCTGTCTCCTAGAGATAAAAGTACTTTGGTGCGAAAAGTGCAAAGAAGCCACTGCTCCAAAACTGCCATAAAAAGCCAGACTACGGTTTGTAAACTGCACATGAGGACAAAGATCGTACTTTTTGGAGAAATGTCCTTTGGTCTGATTAAACAAAAATAGAACTGTTTAGCCATAATGACCATCATTATGTTTGGAGGAAAAGGGGGAGCTGTGAAGCACAGGGGTGGCAGTATGATGTTGTGGGGGTGCTTTGCTGCAGGAGGGACTGGTGCACTTCACAAAATAGATGGCATCATGAGGTAGGAAAATTATGTGGATATATTGAAGCAACATCTCAAGACATCAGTCAGGAAGTTAAAGCTTGGTCACAAATGGGTCTTCCAAATGGACAATGATCCCAAGCATCCTTCCAAAGTTATGGCAAAATGGCTTCAGGACAACAAAGTCAAGGTATTGGAGTGGACATCAAAGCTCTGACCTCAATCCTATGGAACATTTGTGGGCAGAACTGAAAAAGCATGTGCGAGCAAGGAGGCCTACAAACCTGACTCAGTGACACAAGCTCTGTCAGGAGGAATGGGCCAAAATTCATCCAACTTATTGTGGGAAGCTTGTGGAAGGCTACCCGAAACGTTTGACCCAAGTTAAACAATTTAAAGGCAATGCTACCAAATACTAATTGAGTGTATGACCCACTGGGAATGTGATGAAAGAAATAAATCCTTCTGTCTACTATTATTCTGACATTTCATATTCTTAAAATAAAGTGGTGAGCCTAACTGACCTAAGACAGGGAATTTGTACTAGTATTAAATGTCAGGAATTGTGAAAAACGGAGTCTAAATGTATTTGGCTAAGGTGTATGTAAACTTCCGACTTCAACTGTATGTATCAGTAATGTTCAGCTGTTGACGACTAGACAAGGAAATCAATGAGGAGTAAAAAAATATATATTGCTGCTGTGCTGAGTGACAGTGGCATTTGAAAGTGGTAAAGCCTGAATTAGTTACATAAAAGGTTTCACAAAACCAAGGATTTTGTCGCTGGTGCCCCAAAAGACACATGTTGAGGTAATTCCTCGTCATTACCATCTGGTTGGAAATGTCATTAAAACAAACATAATTTGTTTTGCCATTTCCCTCAGCGACCAGCTACATAGCAGAAATAAGTTAAGTATTAGGCATTAGGATTCACAAGCTGCTCAACATTCCCTGAATAAATTATACCTGACATTTTACTGAAGGTGGTGATACAGTAGATGCAGGTCTGTGCTACAGCAAAATAAAAGCAAGTCCTTTAAAAAAAAAAAAAATGTATGCTCCAGTTGTAATTACTAAATGGATCTAATTGCCACCTTTGGGCTGGCCATAAAAACATAAAAATTGTTTTCTTAGTAGTTCCTTTTTTAAATATATTTCTTTAACTTTAGTAAATATTTTCTTAACTGAATTATTGGTTAAAGGCTTGTAAGCATTTCACGGATACACCTGTTGTATTCGGCGCATGTGGCAAATAAAATAAAATGTTATTTGATTTCCTCACAGAACATGAATGAAGAGAAGCAGGTGATGTGGGCAAAATGCTTTTGCAAGTGGAAAATAAAGACAGACTCTTCTGTCGTAGAGGAAAGGCAATGTAGCACTTTGCCATTTCTCCCCCACTCGCCGGGCAGAGCCAGAGAGACACTTCACTAATGGTGACAGTGCACCATATGTGGCATCTGACATAATAAAAGGACACGTTTCCTTTCCTTTTCCTTTTTTGAAATTGTCACCACATGAAATTGTCTCATTCCAAACTCCCTCTGCAAGGTTATATTCCCTTCTGAGTGACTCCAGCCATTACCCCTATCCACCTGTTCCATTTTCCCTGTAGCCTGCTGCTACATGTAACTGCCAAAATAAAGCAAACACCAACATAAAGTGTCTTAATAGGGTGTTGGATCACCACGAGCCGCCAGAACAGCTTCAATGCACCTTGGCATAGATTCTACTAGTGTCTGAATCTTCATATGTGGAAGCACCCCATGCTTTTAATATACTTTGTGTCCCTCGTTTCCTCAAGTGTTTACTTTATTTTGGCGGTTGCAGGTAGACTGGGCGGCGAGGTATCGCTCGAGTTACAACAAAATGTAATATAATATTGAGGATAAAGCTCGGAATGACACAATGTCATGTGTATAGCATCTTAAGGCCTGCATCACTATACTGAGAGCTTTGCCATTTCTAAAGGGACATATTTGGGTCTTTTTTGAGCCTTTGTTTATGTTTTTTTCAGGGCCACCATACTACACAATGAGGATGAGGAAGGGATTTCCTTTTTGGGGTAAGTTTCTCAAAAGCATGTGAAATGACAAAAGCTGTATGGACCCTTCTATAACTTTCCATTTAAATAAAAATAGATATTTGGTTGTAAAAAATGAAACTTCTTTAACTATGTCAGTCAGCTAGCTGCAACAGTTAGAGCTAAGCAACTGATCAAGTCAGTGCACTGGTGACCAACGTCCTTGCACAGAATTTGCAGGAGATAGTCACTGTTTTGATTTCATTTTCTCACAATTGCAAACAATTTTTTTTTTTACTGTCACAATATTTGTAATAATTTGGCAAGTTACTTTGTCTATTTCATGGAGAGTCTTACGAGAGCGCAGTGACGTAAAAAATGAGAAACTATGTTCTCATTGTTGAATTTCAGATGCTCGGGAATATTACAATTTGAATATGAGTTCCACGTCCTACAAGACAGGTCGGTTGAGGGAAGAGTGTCGTGTAGGAGTGACGCCATTTGTCGGAAGACAATGGGGACAGGTAGCATATTGTCAGGCGCACCAATTAAATGGATGTGCTTCTGGTCACAGCACAAAGTAAACGGGAACGTCCTCAGGCGCTAAAAAGGAGCACCCAGAGCTTATGGAATTGGCTTTATCAGGTACTCAACAGATGGCGCTAAAGAGAGAATTGCAATGGTAAATAAATAATCATAACAGTCATTGGGAGCCTGGGACCTAATAAACTAGACATCCCACAACATTTGAAGGACAGAGGGGATACACTACCTAGTACCCTCTCGCAGACCTGGTAGGACAAAAAAAAAAGTATGGCTCTTATGGCTACCCAATTTGCAACACTGTATTTTGTTACCCCTACTATTCATCATATTCTAGCTAGTTGACAGGGTGACATGTGTGGACTAAAACAGCATAAAACTGTGTGTATCACAAAGCATGATCAAATGAATTAGCCAGTCATTTTGAGAAACATTCAGAAATAATTCGGTCACATTTTTTTGTCAAATTAACAGCTAGCTAGCTAGCTACCGTTAGACTTGAAATTGGCAAGCTATCTGAACTAATATCTTAAGTTTAATTCTGAAATACCTAAGTTTAACTGGCTAGCTCATCATGGTTTGTGACATTATGCTCAAGTTTTTTACATGTAAAAATGCAGTTCCACGTGTGAAAGCTCGATTTTCACATGTGAAAGTTTTTCACGTGAGACCACAAATTACATTTTCACGTATGGGAAAATATCAAAAATACACTTAGGAGAAATGGGTAGCCCCGTGTCAGCACCACGATGGCCAGAAACTCAGACGTTCTGTAGCACAGTTGGTGAACCATGGCTCTTGCAATGCATATACAGTATAGTGGGTTTGATTTCCGGGACCACCCATACGTAGAAAATATATGCACGTATGACTAAGTCACTTTGGATAAAAGCATCTGCTAAATGGCTTTTACTATAAAAGAACATGTAGTCAGATGACGAGAGAGCAGCTGGAGTAGCAGTGTTCTCTGGGGTAATCCATGTCTCAGATGCTCTCGAACTATGAGAGAACATGTAGTCAGATGACGAGAGAGCAGCTTGAGTAGCAGTGTTCTCTGGGGTAATCCATGTCTCAGATGCTCTCGATCTATGAGAGAACATGTAGTCAGACGACGCAAGAGCAGCTGGAGTAGCAGTTCTCTCTGGGGTAATCCATGCCACTGTGAGGGCCAAAAAGTGTACAAACTAAGGGGCAGCATAGGCTGAAATTAACTCAATCTTCTGGACCGCAGATTGGCAGTTCCAAATGCTGCTGGAGACCAAGAATTCCACATGGGTTGTGCGCGTAGGGTACACTAAATTAGAAGGGTTGCAGCTAAGGGGTGGCGCTCGTCTGTTAAACCTACAGGGAGAAGAGCGAACAAGAATCGAAAACAAACACATAATTGAGAAAGAAAAAAAAAAACAGCAACCTCCTGAGAAAGGCTCTTTGGCTCATCAGAAAGGAAATCTTCTTTGTGATGGCAGAGATAATCCTGGATAATGTAGGGATTGGGACAAAGTGTTAGCCCTCATCCCTGAGAGGAATTCTAACCTAAAGACAAAGCGAGACTCAAGAGCTGATCCTGTGGCATTTATCAGGAGATGGTTCTGAATTGAAGTGTGTGCCTTCAGGTTCAGTTCAGCTTTGTGATACAGTGCATTCGGAAAATATTCAGACCCCTTGACTTTTTTCACATTTTATTATGTTACAGCCTTATTCTAAAATTGATTCAATCGTTTTTCCCACTCATCAGTCTACACACAATAACCCATAATAACAAAGCAAAAAACGTTTGCACATTTATTACAAATAAAAAACGGAAATATTACATTTACATAAGTATTTACTCAATACTTTATTGAAGCACCTTTGGCAGCGCTTACAGCCTTGACTCTTCTTGGGTATGACGCAACAAGCCTGGCACACCTGTATTTGGGGAGTTTCTCCCATTCTTCTCTGCAGATCCTCTCAAGCTCTGTCAGGTTGGATGGGGACCGTCACTGAACAGCTATTTTCCGGTCACTCCAGAGATGTTCGATCGGGTTTGGGCTCTGGCTGGACCACTCAAGGACATTCAGAAACTTCTGCATTGCATTGGCTGTGTGCTTTGGGTTGTTGTCCTGTTGGAAGGTAAACCTTTGCCCCAGTCTGAGATCCTGAGAGCTCTGGAGCAGGTTTTCAACAAGAATCTCTGTACTTTGCTCCGTTCATCTTTCCCTCGATCCTGGCTAGTCCCCCAGTCTCTGCCTCTGAAAAACATCCCCACAGCTTGATGTTGCCACCACCATGCTTCCCCGTAGCGATGGTGCCAGGTTTCCTCCAGATGTGACGCTTGGCATTCAGGCCAAAGAGTTCAATCATGGTTTCATCAGACCAGAGAATCTTGTTTCTCATGGTCAGAGTCCTTTAGGTACCTTTTGGCAAGCTCCCAGAGGGCTGTAATGTTCCTTTTACTAAGGATTGGCTTCCATCTGGACACTCTACCATAAACGCCTGATTGGCGGAGTGCTGAAACTATGGTTGTCCTTGGAATGTTCTCCCATCTCCACAGAGGAACTCTGGAGATCTGTCAGAGTGACCATCGGGTTCTTGGTCACCTCCCTGACCAAGGCCCTTCTCCCCCGATTGCTGTTTGGCTGGGCGGCCAGCTCTAGGAAGAGTCTTGGTGCTTCCAAACTTCCATTTAAGAATGATGGAGGCCCCGGTGTTCTTGGGGACCTTCAATGCTGCAGAAATGTTTTGGTACACATCCGCAGATCTGTGCCTTGACACATTCCTGTCTCTGAGCTATACAGACAATTCCTTCGACCTCATGGCTTGGTTTTTGCTTTTGCTCCGACATGCACGGTCAACTGTGGGACGTTATATAGACAGGCATGTGTGCCTTCCAAATCATGTCCAATCAATTAAATTCACCACAGGTGGACTACAATCCAGTTGTAGAAACATCAAGGATGATCAATGGAAACAGGATGCACCTGAGCTCAATGTCAAGTCTTATAGCAAAGTGTCTGAATATTTACGTTTTTTTTCAGAAAAATGTATAAACATCTGTTCTCACTTTGTCATTATGGAGTATTGTGTGTAGATTGATGAGTAAAAAAAACATTTAATACATTTTAGAATAAGGCTGTAACGTAACAAAATGTTGAAAAAGTCAAGGGGTCTGAATACTTTCCGAATGCACTGTAGCTGCAGTTCCTGGCCTTAAAACATTACATTTCCTATTACATTTGTGAGGTAGTGAGAGCGCCTTCTCTTCTCACAAATAAACATTACATTGCCAGACAGTATAGGAATATTTGTATTAAACTGTATTTTACAGTGGGTTCCAGAGTATACAATTTGGAGGGGGCAGAACTGTTCAGAAGAGTACGGACTCCCCTCTCTCTCTCTCTCTCTACCCCTTCATCCCTCCTTTCCCCATTTCATCCCACTCAGTTCAGAGGTAGATAAAAAAAATGCATACTATTCACAGCTCTTTGCCCGCCCCAGCAGGGGAGTCTGCAGCCAGCCTTGCCCCACCTGGCCCCGATCCCACCCTGGCTTTGAGGCCTCACTCCGGCCCCTTTCATGCCTGGCCCGACCTTTTCCACACACAGACAGGAGGAGAGACTAGCTGTCTTAATCTCTGTACTGTCACCGAAGTGTTTCCTTTCTTCAGAGGAGAGAGGGCTTGGTAAAAGCTTCTTGAACTGCATTTCTGGTTTGCAATTGAAGGGTCCAATAAATGAAATTCTCTGTGAACCTGATGTTCTGTATTACAGTGGCAAGAGACACAGACAGATCGTGCTTGTGAAATGTTCAACTTCTGTTTTTAATGAAGAGACATTGAGATAATTTTACTACTGGTAAAGGAATGATGCAGAGAACAAAATAGATCTATTCTGAAGCACTTTTCTGAGCATAGAAATAGAATCTATATAGAGATGGTTCTAAGGGCGTTGATGTAGGTTCTAATATATATTAATTCAATGAGATTTAGCTTTTGTGTGCCTGTTACAAAGTTAAAAGGTTTGTTAAATGTGCAAGGTCATTTCGGTGTCAACCAGCGGTGGCAACAAATAAAGAGAACTGGAACAACAAATATTATGTTATGCTCTTTTGAATTGTGTGCGTTCAATGAAATCAAATCAGCCAGTCAACCTATCCACCCACCATTGCATTGACTGAAATTTACCTGAAGAGTGGCAATGTAATCTGTGAATCACCTTTGTTTTCCCGTCTGGTTTCCAGCTGTTCCGATCTCTGCGCAACCATTTGCTTACTGCAATCAGACAGGGTGAGAGGAGAGCCATAGCAGATTCCACAATTACATCAGGCCACTTTGAGAGGCTTTACACCTCTACAGATACATGAAAAACGTTAGAGCAACAGTCAGGACCAAGGCTCAACAACAGGTCTTTAACAAGCAGTCTCTAAATCAGGGATAGGCAACTTTGATGGGTGTGACAACCACAAAAAATCTGAACTCATCATGAGGGGCCGCAGTGGCTTGCAGGTTTGCATACCCTTATCCATACCAACACATGCAGTAAGAGCTGGCCCTAAGCCTTTTGGGGGCCCTAAGTGAAATTTTGTTGATCAGTTTTCAATATGATATCGGTTTGAGAGTGAGTAACAAAATCAATTGGGCCCCTGGTCAGTAATTCACCCATGATTACTACAAGTTTAGATACTGTAGCTGCTTAGATTAATTTACCAATAAAAAAAATGTGGGCTAATTACAGTAAGTGACTGTCAGTGACTGACATAACAAGAGAAGAACTGCTTATTCACAAACAAATTAAGAAATTGCAGCTTGTGTATTCTACTATTCTAACTCTGAACAGTAAGTTGAGACCCCGACTGAGTTCCCCCCCAAAAACGTTTACCAGTAAATGACCAGAATTTTTGTAACTTCAAGGAATATATATAATTTGATCAGATGATATCTAGTGGCCTTTTTTAGGTACTTCATATTATCACAGGTGTCTGTAATTATCTCTGTCCCTCTGTGTGGCTTTATCATATGTAAAATATATAAACATCTGATAAGATTATTTAAAAGAAAAAATAGAATGAAAAAGCTGTAAAATGTTATCCTAAATATTAGTGAATAATGTACCAATTGAGTTTAATACGAGGAAGTTTAAATACACTTATGTTGGAGTCATTAAAACTTGTTTTCAACCACTCCACAAATTTCTTGTTAACAAACTATCGTTTTGGCAAGTTGGTTACGACATCTACTTTGTGCATGACACTGAATTTTTCCAACAATTGTTTACAGACACATTATTTCACTTATAATTCACTGTATCACAATTCCAGTGGGTCAGAAGTTTACATACACTAAGTTGACTGTTCCTTAAAACAGTTTGGAAAATTCCAGAAAATGATGTCATGGCTTTAGAAGCTTCTGATAGGCTAATTGACATCATTTGAGTCAATTGGAGGTGTACCTGTGGATGGATTTCAAGGCCTACCTTCAAACTCAGTGCCTCTTTGCTTGACATCATGGGAAAATCAAGAGAAATCAGCGAAGACCTCAGAAAAACAATTGTAGACCTCCACAAGTCTGGTTCATCCTTGGGAGCAATTTCCAAATGCCTGAAGGTACCATGCTCATGTGTACAAACAATAGTACGCAAGTATAAACACCATGGAACCACGCAGCCGTCATACCACTCAGGAAGGAGACGCGTTCTGTTTCCTAGAGATGAACGTACTTTGGTGCGAAAAGTGCAAATCAATCCCAGAACAACAGCAAAATACATTTTGAAGATGCTGGAGGAAACAGGTACAAAAGTACCTATATTCACAGTAAAACGAGTCCTATATCGACATAACCTGAAAGGCCGCTCAGCAAGGAAGAAGCCACTGCTCCAAAACTGCCATAAAAAGCCAGACTACGGTTTGCAACTGCACATGGGGACAAAGATCGCACTTTTTTGAGAAATGTCCTCTGGTCTGATGAATCAAAAATATAACTGTTTGGCCATAATGACTATCATTATGTTTGGAGGGAAAAGGTAGAGGCTTGCAAGTCAAAGAACACCATCCCTACCGTGAAGCACGGGAGTGGCAGCATGATGTTGTGGGGGTGCTTTGCTGCAGGAGGCACTTCACAAAATAGACGGTATCATGAGGTAGGAAAATTATGTGGATATATTGAAGCAACATCTCAAGACATCAGTCAGGAAGTTAAAGCTTGGTCACAAATGGGCCTTCCAAATGGACAGTGACCCCGAGCATGCTTACAAAGTTGTGGCAAAATGGCTTAAGGACAACAAAGTCAAAGTATTGTAGTGGCCATCACAAAGCCCTGACGTCAATCATATAGAACATTTGTGGGCAGAACTGAAAAAGTGTGTGCGAGCAAGGAGGCCTACAAAGCTGACTCAGTTACACCAGCTCTGTCAGGAGGAATGGGCCAAAATTCACCCAACTTATTGTGGGAAGCTTGTGGAAGGCTACCCGAAACGTTTGACCCAAGTTAAACAATTTAAAGGCAATGCTACCAAATACTAATTGAGTGTATGTAAACTTCTGACCCACTGGGAATGTGAAAAGAAAATCTGAAATAAATCACTCTACTATTATTCTGATATTTCACATTCTTAAAATAAAGTGGTGATCCTAACTGACCTAAGACAGGGAATTTTTACTAGGATTAAATGTCAGGAATTGTGAAAAACTGAGTTTAAATGTATTTGGCTAAGGTGTACAGTATGTGACTTCAACTATCTTTTTATACACACTTGTTTATTGTACTGTCAATGTGTCTTTGTTGTAAATGTTTTGGTGGCAGTTGTGAAAAAAGACTTGCAAAATTAATTCAAAATAATGCCATCACTGACTAGATGCTTTTTTCATAAATTATACTTTTTTTTCTCTTGAACCATATGGTCAATCCACTAGAAACTCATGGACAATATGGCCACATATATACAAAAATGAATACTATGTATGAATAAATTGTTTTAAGTTATTCAAGTAAAAATGACCAAAGTTACCATAGGTTGCCGGTTAATTACCTAAATTAAAGAAGATTCCGGTAATTTTTTCATAAATTACCTGTAGCTTTACAATCCTATATGTGGAGGATTAATAAAACATATTATAAACATTTAATTCATCCCTGCCTGAGAAACAAGGTGCCTGTGGTGTTGTGGTTGGAACGTAATAACTTAATTTAAACATCTGTGTTTCTTTTTGTTCTCTTTCACAAAAACAGATTTCTAGCGGAATGAAAAATGTCTGAAGGTCTCCCTCTCTGCATAGTGCCATGTGTCGTTGATTAAATAACAGCCTCCACAATGATATACAAGGGGCCAAGAAGCAGTAGACAAAATGTAATCATTAAGAAAGCTGAAGCGGTCAATGTTTGACTAGTCTCTGTGAAATCTTAATTTGACCATTATTGTTGTTTAGTCCATAATGTTGCTTGATCGGTTGTAAGGCTATTAGCTGGCCAAAATTTGGATACATGAAAAGTGCCATACTGTTAATACAACCATGAAGCTCATCTGCATTACCTGCAGTGCAGAACATTTCTGAGCAATAAAGTGGTGATCAAGTTAAGATCCTACAACTGTATGAAAGAGAGAGAGCGAGAGCAGAGAGACACTTAACATTCCCCCTTCTGAGATTGAATGATTTAAAACAAGCAATACCGCATCGGTATAGGCCAGTGGTTCCAAAACGGTGGGTTGGGACCTACTTGTGGGTCGCGGCATGGGTACAGGTGGTTAGCGAGATGACATTATTAGTGCATTGCAAAATAAATGTAAATACATTTGTGATGGAAAAACGCTTTCAGTGTAAACTTAAACGAAATAGAAAGTATTTTGAGTGTATGTAAACTTCTGACCCACTGGGAATGTGATGAAAGAAAGAAAAGCTGAAATAAATCATTCTCTCTACAATTATTCTGATATTTCACATTCTTAAAATAATATATTTTTCAATAATAGCCCATCATCTTTGAAAATGTACAATCAACTAAATAAAACCTAAAGCCTCCATTGATTTTGTTATGTTTGAGCATAAGAACACAGCATTAGCCATGTCAAAATGTGTAGAATTGTACTAAATTAACTTAAAAATGGCAAAATGTTCTCTCAGCTCCATGGCAAAATGTTTAGAACTGCAGGAAATTGGCTTAAAAATTGCTAAATGTTCTCTCAGCTCCATGGCAGGATGTAATGAATTGCAGCAGATTTGCTTTGAAACTGCAATGATATTATGTACTTATTCTTTGGTCTGTTTTTTCCCCACCGCTCAACCCGGGGACTTAAAAATACAATTAAGTTGAGTTAGAATCAAGCAAAAAATATCTACACAGTCACATCTTTAAAAAATAAACTTTATATGTACAATTTCAAAATGAATAAAATCTTTATTCTGCATGATGTCTAATGAGGTGTTGCAGCAGGTCCTCTTGTTGAGGAACAAAACTGGGCAAAGATACTGATTGGTGGGTCACAACGCAAATAAAAGTTTGGGAACCCCTGGCCTTTTTATTTTAATACTACCCAGGCCTGTCAGGCACTCTGTCACCCCATCTCCTTCTGCTTTAACAACTAATCATCAAACATAGTGCTATTAAATTATACACAGCTGTTCATTTATTTTGTATTCAATCTTGGTTTACAGGCAGCTGAGGGCCATTCCATTTCATGTGTGTATTTCTCTGGCCTTTCTGATGAAAATGATTAACAACAAAACACAAGACTGTTAGCGCTAATGCAATGTGACAAACCCAATGATAGGTGGGGTCAGCTTGAGTAATGTCATTTAATGGGCATTGCACAGCATCAGTTTAAATTGCTTTGGTTACTGACTGATGTTATATGGCCGCGCAATTACTGGGCTGCTGGCTAGCACTGAAACAAAGCTGCACTGATCTGAAGCCAGAACACGGAAATCCACAACCAGCTAAATACATTTTTCAACTACCGGGACTGAACAACTTAAAAAACCCTGGCTAACATGGTTAGTTTGGCTAGCTTGTTGCTACAGTCCAAGCTCTACATACCAATTGCACGTACATATATTGGCTCTTGGTACAGCATGTGGTGCTACATTGTGTAGTAGAGAGAGGAAAGAGCTGGAGATGCATGGAGAGATGGAAATGGCTGTGAACTGAGAAACACCAGTGAGCTTTCCTATTACTCGGGGGGACCAGCCAGTCTCCATGGGATGTCCATTAGAGATAGGAGGAGGCCAGTGGTGATGACCAGGGTCAAGGGCACAGATGTACTGGAGCAATTGGTAGATTGAACAGATTTAACCAAGTCTAGCAGGGCCGATGTTCTGACAGAGAGCCTCAAACTCATTATCCAGGTACCTCTCAAACATACCTCTCAAACCAGTGCATAATGGCTCCAGTTTTGAAGCTGGGTTCGTTTTTGTTCATTTGTACTCGGATACAATCAGATAAAGCATCTTCAGATATCTTGGTGAAAATCCAATTTGCTTCTTCTCTCTTTGACATAAATAAAATATATTTTCAGTAACGTAAGTCATGTAAAATGGAATAGAACCAATCCTCAGTCAGAGCGGTTTCCAATTAGACTAGAGAGGCCAGGTACAAGGGCAAAGGCATTTCATTAGAACGTTGTGTAGGCTACCATATGATCACTCGCCTTAGATTTAGATCAAATCTATCAAGGTCCGACTCGATTCAAAACATATTACCTAGTGATATAGTCATGCTAAGTCCCAAGCCAGTAATGCAAAGTATTAGACCTAGGTTCCAATATGTGCGCAGGTAACACCTATGCTATATCTCTACAATAACGTGTTCCATGACAATAACATCCAGCTTTTTTATAGTCCATCCTCAATGCATACACATTATTTCAATGCTCATTATCTAAAAATACACGACTGGGTTCAATAAGTGTTCAATATGGTCCATCAAGCAAAAGCGAGCAGCTGCTTCAGATCAAGTCCTCATCTGGCTGTGTGGCTGCAGGCCCAGGGGGGACCCAGGGATGAGTTAACTTCTGGTGAACAAAGACTGACTCCACTGCCTGAACTGATGAGGTGTGCTGGGCTAGGTTGGAGGGCTGGGACGATACCAGTATTGCAATAGTCATTTGTATCGTGGCAAGGAAACAAAACAGAAAGTGGATTTAACTTATTTAGCCCTACAGGGCCCTAATATTGGAAACAAACATCATTATGGTGTTATGCAGAGTCATATGTATTTATTTTATAAGCTATAGCACACCATTTTTTACATACAGCAGGTTTTTAAAAGGACCAAAGAGTTTGGTCTGCTTCCTGTTTTCATTTTTGCCATGGAAGAAATATTGCAATACCGGTATTGTCACAGCCCTACTAGGTTGTGTGCCTAGGATGTTGTGAGGTAGATGTGCCACTCTGTCCCATGTCCTACCATCCATGTCTTATGTAGGTTAGATGAGATGTAAAAGGTATTTCTGTATTCTGTACCTCACAGTGGTGAAACACCTCTGGGCGACATTCAAAAACATCTCTAAAAACACTTATTCTCTATGACTCATGTTTTCCATATTGTGCATGTTGCACCCGTAATAATTCACTGTTACTGAAATAAGACCAAACGGCCGTCCATGAGTCATATATAGAAGAGTAAATTGTGCTCCATTCAGGTAATCTGACAGAGATAATAAGAATCAAAGTTCATGGGATTTTACAGTGAAATAGATTTCACACAAGAAACCCGAGCACAATATACAGAAGAGCTCATTGACATTGCTTTGTCTGAAAAACACCACGTCGTTAGACTAGATGATTCCGATACTACAGTGTCTGCCTACTTAGCAGTCAACAAAGGGGTGGGGGAGCAAAAACAGAGGTCTATCAGGAGCTACATTCATGCGTTCAAATTTCCACCACTCTAATCTCGGCTCCTCCATCAACACATTGTAATCTTTTTCAATCTGCATACATTATCTATTATTTTACTCTGTGTCCTTCAGACTCTGCCTGTCGCTAATTGAAAATGTGCTTTTCACTCCATAAGAAGTACAGCTTCTCCCCAGACACATGATCTATCTACCAATCATCCTAGCACAGTCTAGTCATACCACATCTGGGTTCAAATAGTGTTTGCTTTCTTTCAAATACTTTAGCTGTGCTTGATTGAGCTTGCCTGGTGGTAGCGAACCAATGGAATATTCCCAAAATTACAAATCCTGTTTATATCTGGCATTCCATGCAGACTCAATCAATCAAGCGCTCAGAGTATTTGAAATTAAACAAAATACTTGAACCCAGGTCTATGGTCTGTAGTCCCACACATAAAAAAAAAAACACTTATCAAATTGCTGATTTGTAAGAAATGTAAATAGCAACCATTTATCAGTTCACTACGTTTGTCAGTATACAGTATGTGAGAATAATTGTAAATGTGTGTCCTATGAAACAGGACCCATCCATCCCCCACATAAACACAACTGCTTTCTGAGTACTATTTTTAACACATACAATTAGCAAGCCATTTTAATTGCCGTGTCTCCCACCGCATGCAGGAAAAACCTGAGTGAACCTTGAGTTCACTTTAATCTATTGGGACGTTAATTGAAGCAAAGAAAAACAAAAACTGATTGTGTTGTTTAAGAATAACATGATAGAAAAGGCCTTTAAAAGCTTAATTGGGCATGTACATTATATTGCTGCAAGGCAAGGCAAGACTAATCATTCATGCAAATAACAGAAGATAGCTCATCAATTGCCATTGAACCTACCATTCAAAGAAGAGGAGCCACCAGATTCACTGTGGTCCTGACACTAAGTCGATGTGTGTTTGGAAAAGCAGCATGAATAATCTATTGTCGTCTCTTTGCTCTACTGGCATGGCAAATAAAATAAGATACAATTGGTTGGTCACATGCGCCGAAAACAAGAGGAGAAATGCTTACTTACAAGCTCTTTAAATAAGAAAAAGGAGAACACATGAGAAATAAAACACACAAGAATGAAGCTATATACAAGGAGTACCAATACCTTATCAATGTGTAAGGGATACATGGCAATCAAGGTAGATATATACATATAGGCAGGGGCAAGGTGAAAAGGGACCAGGATATATAGTAATAAGAGTAAAAAGCAGCAGCGCATATGGTGGGTGTATGTGTACATGTGTGATAATGTGGTTGTGTGTGTGGTGTCAGTACATGAGTGAGTGCGTCATGCAGGTGCGGAGCTAGGGTATTAGCACAGTGGGTGCAGAGCGGTCTCGAGGGGCCTTCATGACCAAATCTTTTTTTTTTTTAAAGGATAGCTGATATGGCCTATCATAAAAGCAAATTAGTCATCATCTCATATTGAGCCATGCAAGCCTTTGTCCAATAAAACATACAGAGAGAGATATAGTATCACTTTGCCAGACATGTGTGCATTGAAAGACACAAAAAAGGAAAACAAATTGCCAGTCGGATGCAAATTGCAATACAATGTTTTAGCACTAAGTACAGCACACCTCCTCCCATCATTAAGTTTGCCGATGACACAAGTGGTAGGCCTGATCACTGACAACGATGAGACAGCCTATAGAGAGGAAGTCAGAGACCTGGCCGTGTGGTGCCAGGACAACAACTTCTCCCTCAACGTGATCAAGACAAAGGATATTTCATGGACTACAGGAAAAAGAGGACCGAACACACCCCCATTCTCATCGACGGGGCTGCAGTGGAGCAGGTTGAGAGCTTCAAGTTCCTTGGTGTCCACATTACAAACAATCTAACATGGTCCAAGCACACCAAGACAGTTGTGAAGAGGGCATGACAAATCCTATTCCCCCTCAAGAGACTGAAAAGATTTGGCATGGGTCCTCAGATCTGCAAAAGGTTCTACAGCTCACCATCGAGAGCATCCTGACTGGTTGTGTCACTGCCTGATATGGCAAATGCTCAGACTCTGACCGCAAGGCACTACAGAGGGGAGTGCGAATGGCCCAGTACATCACTGGGGCCAAGCTTCCTGCCATCCAGGACCTCTATACCAGGCAGTGTCAGAGGAAGGCCCTAAAAAATGTCAAAGACTCCAGCCACCCTAGTCATGGACTGTTCTCTCTGCTACCGCACGGCAAGCGGTACCGGAGCACCAAGTCTAGGTCCAAGAGGCTTCTAAACAACTTCCAAGCCATAAGACTCCTGAACACCTAATCAAATGGCTACTCAGACTATTAGCATTGCCCCCCTCTTTTACACCGCTGCTACGCTCTGTTGTTATCATCTATGCATAGTCACTTTAATAACTCTATCCACATGTACAGTGCCTTGCGAAAGTATTCGGCCCCCTTGAACTTTGCGACCTTTTGCCACATTTCAGGCTTCAAACATAAAAATATAAAACTATTTTTTTGTGAAGAATCAATAACAAGTGGGACACAATCATGAAGTGGAACGACATTTATTGGAAATTTCAAACTTTTTTAACAAATCAAAAACTGAAAAATTGGGCGTGCAAAATTATTCAGCCCCCTTAAGTTAATACTTTGTAGCGCCACCTTTTGCTGCGATTAAAGCTGTAAGTCGCTTGGGGTGTCTCTATCAGTTTTGCACATCGAGAGACTGAAATTTTTTCCCATTCCTCCTTGCAAAACAGCTCGAGCTCAGTGAGGTTGGATGGAGAGCATTTGTGAACAGCAGTTTTCAGTTCTTTCCACAGATTCTCGATTGGATTCAGGTCTGGACTTTGACTTGGCCATTCTAACACCTGGATATGTTTATTTTTGAACCATTCCATTGTAGATTTTGCTTTATGTTTTGGATCATTGTCTTGTTGGAAGACAAATCTCCGTCCCAGTCTCAGGTCTTTTGCAGACTCCATCAGGTTTTCTTCCAGAATGGTCCTGTATTTGGCTCCATCCATCTTCCCATCAATTTGAACCATCTTCCCTGTCCCTGCTGAAGAAAAGCAGGCCCAAACCATGATGCTGCCACCACCATGTTTGACAGTGGGGATGGTGTGTTCAGGGTGATGGGCTGTGTGGCTTTTACGCCAAACATAACGTTTTGCATTGTTGCCAAAAAGTTCAATTTTGGTTTCATCTGACCAGAGCACCTTCTTCCACATGTTTGGTGTGTCTCCCAGGTGGCTTGTGGCAAACTTTAAACAACACTTTTTATGGATATCTTTAAGAAATGGCTTTCTTCTTGCCACTCTTCCATAAAGGCCAGATTTGTGCAATATACAACTGATTGTTGTCCTATGGACAGAGTCTCCCACCTCAGCTGTAGATCTCTGCAGTTCATCCAGAGTGATCATGGGCCTCTTGGCTGCATCTCTGATCAGTCTTCTCCTTGTATGAGCTGAAAGTTTAGAGGGACGGCCAGGTCTTGGTAGATTTGCAGTGGTCTGATACTCCTTCCATTTCAATATTGTCACTTGCACAGTGCTCCTTGGGATGTTTAAAGCTTGGGAAATATTTTTGTATCCAAATCCGGCTTTAAACTTCTTCACAACAGTATCTCGGACCTGCCTGGTGTGTTCCTTGTTCTTCATGATGCTCTCTGCGCTTTTAACGGACCTCTGAGTCTATCACAGTGCAGGTGCATTTAAACGGAGACTTGATTACACACAGGTGGATTGTATTTATCATCATTAGTCATTTAGGTCAACATTGGATCATTCAGAGATCCTCACTGAACTTCTGGAGAGAGTTTGCTGCACTGAAAGTAAAGGGGCTGAATAATTTTGCACGCCCAATTTTTCAGTTTTTGATTTGTTAAAAAAGTTTGAAATATCCAATAAATGTCGTTCCACTTCATGATTGTGTCCCACATGTTGTTGATTCTTCACAAAAAAATACAGTTTTATATCTTTATGTTTGAAGCCTGAAATGTGGCAAAAGGTTGCAAAGTTCAAGGGGGCCGAATACTTTCGCAAGGCACTGTAAATATTACCTCAGCTAACCGGTGCCCCCGCATATTGACATCATATTTTCAATGGTTGCACAGTTGAACAATAGTTATTTTCTCACTTTTGAGTGTGATGCATTGGTGCTCTGTCCTAAGAACAGAAGAGGTTGGTTTAATGATATGTCTTGACCCACCTTTGAAACCCTGATGCCCTGGCCAAATTTACATCCAGGTCATTAATCAATCATCATTCCTAACATATTACCACTTACCAGATTATATCAACACACTTACCACTTCTCTGTGATAGTCCAAATATGGTGAAAAGTAAAACCTTTAGTGGGTGAAACAGTGGAGGAGGTATCATCTCACAGCGTTGAATGTTTTGGTCTTCATACCTGTCACGTATACTCCCTCTCCGGCCTCTAGGTCATCAGGCTGCTGATTATCCCGCACACCTGTCACCATCGTCAAGTGCACCAGCACCTCATGACACTCATCAACATTTAACACGGATTGGCAGAATTTTTCTTTTAAGCCAAATCTAATGGTTCAAAATGGGAACACTTTACCTACCCGGTGCGCAGTGCTTCTGAATCAAGTGCACGTACTCCCAATAGCGCAACACGAATAATAACAAAATAGGAGCGTAAAGCCTTTATTGTTGGCTTTTCTACAGAAATGTTTGGTGATCGACTACGAATTCCTTGAAGATCGACCAGTTGGTGAACACTGGCCTAGGCGATGATGTTGGTTCATTGAATGTGCAGGGCAGCTTACAGAGATAGCATACAATTATAGTGTATTTGATTTTGAATAGCCAAGTAATAGGGCATTATATTTTCCTAATTAATAGGCTGATACGTTACCTTTAGCTACAGAATATCTCACCACTGTGCGTTTCTATCTCCATGTGTTTGATGTATTTAATACCACTGCACTAATTCCGTTCCAGCCATTACCATGAGCCCGTCCTCCTGTGTAACCACCATATACTAAACAGCCTTAATGTTGCATGGTCAGGGGAAACTGCTGGCCTTAATTATGACCGTTCAAACAGACTGACGCTCAGCAATAAAAGTTCACAGACCAGTCTAGACGTCCCTAAAGATCACATGGCTAATTAGCTCTGCTCTAGTTTATGACTATGGATGGGGCAGCAGGTAGCCTAGCAGTTAGAGTGTTGGGCCAATAACCTAAAGGTTGCTAGTTTGAATCCCAGAGCCGACTAGTTAAACATCTGTTGATCTGTCCTTGAGTAAGGCACAACCCTAATTACTCCAGGGTTCACCGTCAGTGGTGTGTCCATCCCAAATGTTAAGATGTGATTGGTTGTCTCTGAATAGACGCACACCGACAGCAAGACTCATCAATGGCATTTCATAGTATTTGTGTCCAGACACCCTCAGATACATGGGCTACAGATATTAAGACAGAGGGGAGCTGTTTGTCTCACTCGAATGCTTTCTCTGGTGAAATAGATTTAGCCTCTTGCAAACTGAAGTAAAATTATGAAACACGGATAGACACAAATGAGAAATAATTGTAAAACGTTTGTTTTATTCACATTTTTAGGTAAGCCTGGCTTTCCTTGACCTCTATGAATACACACCACTTCGTAGGCAGAATGTCATTAAATGGTGTTTATAATACACTATATATACAAAAAGTATGTGGACACCCCTTCAAATTAGTGGATTTGGCCATTTCAGCCACACCCGTTATTGACAGGTGTATAAAATCTAGCACACAGCCAAGCAATCTCCATAGATAACCATTGGCAGTAGAATGGCCTTACTAAAAAGCTCAGTGACTTTCAACATGGCACAGTCATAGGATGCCACCTTTCCAAGAAGTCACTTTGTAAAATTTCTACCCTGCTTGAGCTGCCCTGGTCAACTGTAAGTGCTGTTATTGTGAAGTGCAGCAAGGAGCAACAACGGCTCAGCCGTGACGTGGTAGGCCACACAAGCTCACAGAACGGGACCGGTGAGTGCTGAAACACGTACTGTGTAAAAAATCATCTGTCCTCGGTTGCAACACTCACTACTGAGTTCCAAACTGCCCTTGAAAGCAACGTCAACACAATAACTGTTAATTGGGAGCTTCATGAAATGGGTTTCCATGGCCGAGCAGCCACACACAAGCCTAAGATTACCATGCGCAATGCCAAGCATCGGCTGGAGTGGTGAATAGCTCGACTCAATTGGACTCTGGAGCAGTGCAAATGTGTTCTTTGGAGTGATGAATCACTCTTCACCATCTGGCAGTCCGATGGAAAAATCTGGATTTGGCGGATGCCAGGAGAACGCTACCTGCCCCAATGCATAGTGCCAACTGTAAAGTTTGGTGGAGGAGGAATAATGGACTGGGGTTGTTTTTCATGGTTTGGGCTATGCCCCTTAGTTCCGGAAATCTTAACACTACAACATACAATGTGTGACGACCCTCCCACTGTCTGCAGTATTCTCCCTTTGTTCTTGTTTCCTTATTAGGATGCCGGTGGGCGGAGTTGGGAGGGTCGTCAGCTACATGGGAAACACCTGGGCCCGGTGTGTCCCAGGATAAATACACCACTGATTGTGGTGGAAGAGAATCTCTCCATGCAGACACCTTTATAGATTTTTGTTGTGTATCTTGGTGGTTTTTGGTTGTTTGCTTTGGCACCTTTCAACTCCCTGCATTATCACATCCGTGCATGCAAAACACTCACTTGCACTACTGATTACACACACACCATTGTATATTGTACTTAGTTTACTTTTTAATAAATATTTGTTTTGTTACTCCTTATCTCCACGTTGTCTACCTTTTGTTACGGGCTTTGAGCCGGTTCGTGACACAATGACATTCTGTGCTTCCAACTTTGTGGCAACAGTTTGAGGAAAGCGTCCGTTTTCTGTTTCAGCATGACAATGCCCCTGTGCACAAGGTTCATACAGAGATGGGTGTGGAAGAACTTGACTGTCCTGCACAGAGCTCTGACCTCAACCCCATCGAACACCTTTGGGATGAATGGGATTGCCTCCTGCTCAGCCAGACCTAATCGCCCAACATCAGTGCCCGACCTCATTAATGCTCTTGCGGCTGAATGGAACCAAGTCTCCGCAGAAATGTTCCAACATCTAATGGAAAGCCTTCCAAGATGAGTGGAGGCTTTTATAGCAGCAAACACAGGACCAGCCAAATATTAATGCCCATGATTTTGGAATGAGATGTTTGACGAGCAGGTTTCCACATACTTTTGTTCATGTATTGTAGATGTCCCTTTCCATTCAAATAGCGGGTGCACACTTCAGAGTGCACTGTTCGGATACTGAACTTATTTTGGAGTAGACGAACATGCGCAGGTAACTTAATCTACTTTTTTAACCCTTTTACATTTCACACCACCCACTGTACAGGTTACACACTTGTAAATGTGTGAAACAGGACAAATATAAGCACAACCTATTTGAACTTGTTATGCACTGTTGAACCTCTGCAGGTGTCTGCTCCCTCTCTGGATTTGTAGACTTCTGGAAGGAGAAAATGCATGCACATCCCACTGGTTTAACTGCTTGACAAAAGTCTGCAAAGCTGATACAGCATGCTCCAATCCATGATTTCAGTCACTGTTGAGAGCATGTCAGAGTTAGAGATATTTTTCATGTTTTCAATAAGCAGGCCTCTTAAATCACAATGTGGCATCATTACTCTCATACTATCGGAAGACGCTAAGGTCGCCTGTCTTCACTCTAGCATTTAGCTGTGCTACTCAGCAAGGCTTACTTCCTGAGAGAGATGATGGGTTGACATTGATCTATGGGTAAATGGAGAACAAAATGGAGTCGGCAGATCCGCTGCAAGCCAGGTGCATCAATGGTTGAGTGGATGAGCACATATTGAGTGGCCATGTTACATGATGACTCACCCATTGAGAGGTTCCAGGATTAGCCATCAATGCCCGTCTGGCTTTCTGCTTATTTGGCTATATCCTGGCTATATGTTTGCTCTGTGTAGCCATGCATTAAATAGGTGTGTTTGGAGACAGTGGAAACAGATGGCTACTAAACCTCACTATATGGATACATACTGTAGAGAGGTGGGGTCGAGGTTTCAGGTAGAATCAATGACATCATCTCACTGTCTAAAGAGACCACTTACTTTAGAACCACATTCATTTATTAACAAGCATGTATGAAATGTATAAACGACACGGAAACGACAAAGACATGGAAAATAGGGAAAAGACATGGGAAAAAAATAGGGAAAAGTGACAATGACCAATGACATAAACAACAGCGAAAGGAAAATTGCATTGTGTATCTTTCCTGACAGGAGAAAAAAGACATGGCGATTTCGGAATGTGCCTGATGATTCCAGAGTAACTATTTCAATAGAATGTCAATGATGTCACTGTGACATCTGTCGATAGCTGCTACATTTGCTCTGGCTATCTACTCCGATTTCAGAGCACTCTTGTCTGAGTGTGCCAGAGCGCAGAATAACTGACGAATTTACAAACACTCGACAACCGTTGAATATGTTCGGTGTCAGTAAACGTTGGCAAAAAAAGCATAATTAAATTGTTGCCAGATGCACAGTTGCAGACACCAACGCTCTGGATAACATAAAAACAGCCTAACCAGCTCTGCTAGGGCGAGTAAAATGGTCAGAGTGAGCTGTTCTCTCATTTGTGTCTGGAAGTAGCTAGCAAGCTAGCCAACATTAGCCGGTTAGATTGGGTGCTTGACTGCTGTTGTTAGGCCAGAACATTCGGATCAAGCCTACTTTTCGGCCAGAGCGTCCAGTTTGCGCTCTGAAGTTCCATGAGCGAAACGCTCTGAATTTACAAACGGCCAATCTGACAACGCTCTGAGTATACGAACGCCCAGAGCACACTCTGGCACTGCAGATCAAATGTAAGAACACACACGTAGTATAAGCCAGCCTTTAGTCTAGAAATCTTTGATTGGTTAGTACATAGGCTCACATGTGAATCCTTAAAGAGATGGGTGTGGCTAAAGCTTGAAACGGTGTGAACGATGCTGAATGGGTGTAGACAAAGAAGAGCTTTCCAGTAGGTACCAAATATTCAAGGGCCATTTTCTCAAAAGTGAGGTCACAAGTTTATTAACTTTCTAAGCAGAATTGCTTTCCCATTGTTCCTCAACTGTAGTGTATGATATACACTTTTCTAGCTCTCTATTTTTATCCAATGTAACAAACACAATTTCAAATGTTGCTACATAAGATCGAATCGAGCCGGTCGTTCACATATACTAAAATATCTACACAAGTCACTAGCCAGACAGTAATATATCATGAGTTAGAAGATTATGAATATTTTAGTAGAATATATCCAATATATAAAGCTAGCTAACTAGCAGACTTACCTCAATCATCAACATCAATGAGCAGCTGATAGCTTACTCTCTATTCCCCAATCATGTCTTTAGGAGGCACTGTAACTAGCTTCTTACAATTTGTGACAAGTGTGTTGTTGCAGAAATAAATAGGCCTATGCTAACAAAATGAAGTTTGTTCTGAAGCATCTGTCCTATCTGAGAGATATAAGAAAGATCAGGAAACATAAAAAAAGTACATTTATTTAACCACTTCTTTTTGGCCCTTAACAGTCTAAGCGCTACCTAAACCCTACTAAGCTATATGGAATTGTTTTAAGAAGGTCATACCAAGGATCATTTTGCCATTTGATTTTGAATTTGAAGACCCCTCGAAGTATCAAAAACAATCTTACAAAATGATTTGATGAAAATGTGTATTTGGCCTTACTACTATTAACCCATACAAACACATTGAATAACAGAGTCACTACATGGAACAAAATCTAAAGGAAGTTTGTTCTGAAGTGTCTGTCCTGAGAAATATAAGAAAGATCAGGAAACATATTTTTAAAATAGTTTTTACATGTATATTAACCCCTTATTTTTGGCACTAAACTGTCTCCCAATATACTTCCATAAATATTTTCTATTGATACCGGGTGACCTTCAGACATGTCTTTTTAGGCCCGTGGGCATCCTAGAGCGAAACAACCTTCATGTACAGAGGGGAGAACAAGTATTACACTGATTTTGCAGGTTTTCCTTATCATGAGAGACGGAATCTAAAACAAAAATCCAGAAAATAATATTGTATGATTTTTAAGTAATTAATTAGCATTTTATTGCATGACATACGTATTTGATCACCTACCAACCAGTAAGAATTCCAGCTCTCACAGACCTATTCGTTTTTCTTTAACAAGCCCTCCTGTTCTCCACTCATTACCTGTATTAACTGCACCTAGGTTCCATCTCCCTGTTTTGTGATTAGGTTGACAACATTAGCAAAACGTTCACATTACAACTCTTCCTCAAGTCTTTGCAATGGTTGTTTTACAACAGCTTTTGTGAATAAAATATTTCCTTTGTGTGGTATGCTTATTCTTTTAGCATTGATATGTTCTAGGCTATTTTGAGACACAAAGGAGTATCAGGTGCGTCCATCATTTTGTGAGAAATTACACTGGTCACTCAAACCATTTAGAAAGTATAAACAGCCCACACTTTAGATGAGGCTATGCAAAAAAATAATTAACTAATAATTAGTGAATGCTTTATAAGGACCTATATAATGAATGAATAAATAAATAATCAATTATCAACAAACCATTTACAAATCCATTACAAATGTGTTATTGCCTGGAGTTATTATAAAGTGTCACCTAAAATTGTTAGGAATTTTGATTATACGAATGATTAAAGTCGTTTTTTTTGTTGTTGTTTTTTAGCACCTGCCCCCTAAAAGGTCTGTGCACAGCCCTGTGTCTCCATGACGACCCCTCAGTCCAGCTGGGACGCTGCAGTCTAAACACACAGAGACACAGACGACAGACACGGGCTCTTTTAGGATCAACATGAGTTATTGGAACAGTAAACAGCGTATCTTAGGGTGTTATCTAAGAAAAAAAGTGTCTTTGTGTCAATCTTTCCCTGTCTGTTATTCTGCAGTGAAACTAGGTCTCCTCCGTGATACTGTAGCTTGTGCTATAAATCGATAGGGGGTAAGTAGGTGCTGCGGAAGGTTTTTAAGGAAAGAGATCTGTCTATATTCATCCCTTCAATGGACACCTCTGGTGAGCATGTGGTCCTGTCGAAAATGCTGTTTTATCTAATTTAGTTCTGTCAGTCCAACTGATTCATCATTATGGGATCAACTATATATAGAGCGGTTTGAAGCTATCAAGTAACCTCATAAAAAGGATGTCAAGGATATTCCAGGATAAGAAGACTGAATGCCGCTGAGGAAGAGAAAGATATTTCAAGATAGGAGAGGAGCAGAAACATCCACAGGCCACCGGCTCAACAGGTGCTGCTCATGTATCAAGAGCCACAGAGACAAAAATAAAATAAAAACTATTTCCCCAAAAAACAAATCAAACACACCAAAGTGTTACTCATTTGAAAATAATTCCTGTACATAAACTATACACACTAACAATGTCTGAAAAGAAAATTTCATACACAGTGCTCACTTCAGCTAGCCATTGCCTGCATCGAATGAGCTGGCACACACCTGTGAAAGCAAATTCACAGCAATATTGAAAATTCAGGTACTACTGGCTAGCTTGCTTCTCTCGTTTAGTACACCTAACGTTCAATCATTTCATTGGCTAAACTGACCAGCTACACCTCATGGTGCTATGGTCAAAAGAGACTCAAGACCGAAAAAACAACGCTATTCACACGGTTGTCTTCAGCTAGTATGTGCTAGATAAGCTATTAGCCAACTAGGTAAACACTAGCTAGTTAACACCAAAAGCCTCCCACGGGAGTATTATGGACCCTTCAATGGGAAACTAACATGCTCATGCAGCTCTCGAACCAGTCCTAAGAGTGTTGTAAGGTTTTACAGAGTACCCGGCCTGTGCTAAGTCTAAGGAGTGCTGCTAGTCCTCACGGCTAACCCCAGCTAGCTAACCATTCTGGATATTGCTAGCTTAGCTCTTGTATTTAGTTTACCTAGCATTGAGTGCTTTGTGCTTAATTTAATTTCTTTTTTATTTAACGAGACAAGTTAGTTAAGAACAAATTCTTATTTACAGTGACGGTCTACCAAAAGGCAAAAAGCCACCTACTGGGATGGGGGCTAGATTTAAAAATTAAAAATGAAATAAGAATATGGGACAAAACACACATCATGACAAGAGAGACCACAACACTACATAAAGAGAGACCTAAGACAACAACATAGCATGGCAGCAGCGCATGAAAACATAGCGTGGTAGCAACACAACATAACAACCACATGGTAGCAGCACAACATGTTAGCAGCACAAAACATGGAACAAACATTATTGGGCACAGACAACAGCACAAAGGGCAAGAAGGTAGAGAAGCAGTCACAACTGTCAGTAAGTGTCCATGATTGAGTCTTTGAATGAAGAGACAGAGATAAAACAGTCCAGTTTGAGTGCTTTTTGCAGCTCGTTCCTGTTGATAGCTGCAGCGAACTGAAAAGAGGAGCGACCCAGGAATGTGTGTGCTTTGGGGACCTTTAACAGAATGTGACTGGCAGAACGGGTGTTGTATGTGGAGGATGAGGGCTGCACTAGGTATCTCAGATAGGGGGGAGTGAGGCCTAAGAGGGTTTTATAAATAAGCATCAACCAGTGGGTCTTGCGACGGAAATACAGATATGACCAGTTTTCAGAGTAGTATAGAGTGCAGTGATGTGTCATATAAGGAGCATTGGTGGCAAATCTGATGGCTGAATGGTAAAGGATGTCTAGCCACTCGAGAGCATCCTTACCTGCCGATCTAAAAATGAAATAAATAAATACATCTCCGTAATCTAGCATGGGTAGGATGGTCATCTGAATCAGGGTTAGTTTGGCAGCTGGGACGAAAGAGGAGTGATTATGATAGAGGAAACCAAGTCTAGATTTAACCTTAGCCTACAGCTTTGATATGTGCTGAGAGAAGGACAGTGTACCATCTATCCATACTCCCAAGTACTTGTATGAGGTCACTACCTCAAGATCTAAACCCTCAGAGGTAGTAATCACACCGGTGGGGAGAGGGGCATTCTTCTTACCAAACCACATGACCTTTGTTTTGGAGGTGTTCAGAACAAGGTTAAGGGCAGACAAAGCTTGTTGGGCACTAAGGAAGCTTTGTTGTAGAGTGTTTAAAACAAAATCCGGGGAGGGGCCAGCTGAGTATAAGACTGTATCATCTGCATGTAAATGGATAAGAGAGCTTCCTACTGCTTGAGTTATGTTGTTGATGTAAATTGAGAAGATCGTGGGGCCTAGGATCAAGCCTTGGGGTACTCCCAGGCAGTAGCTATGACAGGCAGTGGCTATGACAGCAGATGTTCTGGCTTTATGCACTGCACTCTTTGAGAGAGGTAGTTAGCAAACCAGGCCAAAGATCCCTCGGAGACTCCAATACTCCTTAGACGGCCCACAAGAATGGATGGGTGACTTCCAAGCAATGGTAACCTCGCCAAAGAGGAAAGACAGGTTAAAAAGGTCTGAGAAAGGCTAGGCGATGATAGGGGCAGCGACCTTAAAGAAGAAAGAGGTCCCAGGTCTCCAGGTCTTAATAATTGAGCCGGCACCATTATGCGGTGATCCGGTCCACGAGATGGCTTGAAACAGGCTAGCTAACACGACAAGTTTGGCTTCTGCCTGCCAGGCAAACCCAGGCCCTGTGGCAGCCCGTTAGTCACTGCAACTTGTCCCAGCCTCACAGTTGGGAGGGGGCAACAAGCTGGCCTTGGGGGCCAAAAACTCTCAGTGACACAGCATACTGCCAATACCCAGGCTTAGCTCTTGAAAAGAGGCAAACCTGGAGCTAAACAGACAAATAAAAAGGCACACCTGGAGCTAAACAGTCATTCACTGTGGCCGTAGCAAGGTTGCGCCCTCCTAAACTCCTTAAGGGGGAGTGTGTAAAGCCTAAGGCTTCCTTGCCCTACCCGGTCTCTCGTGTTTAACGTAAGCCGTCTCTCCTCATCGCGCGATTCCCAGTGTGGAGGCACAATTTCATGACATTTTTCATATGGGAAGATGGAAGATATGCACTCTTACCTCCAAGTGCCACCCCCCTTGGACTCTCCCCTCTAAACCTTCTCAGGTTCTAGCCAGGGATGGAAGTCAGCATGTCAGCTTTCCCCTCCGGTCTCTTCTGACGTTCGGAGCTGGATGACAGATTGCCCCTTTCCCTTGCCTTACGGCCATGTCTACTATAATTGTCTATTGCGTGAGCAACAGTAAAACTGGCTCACGTGGACAACTCCTTGGTACTGCCACCAGGAGGTGCTATCACTTTACGTGAGCAAGGCAGGGAAGAGAGCTGACACAATGCCCCGTTTTCATAACGATAAACAAGGAAACAGATTTTCCGGGGGTTCCCTCTGAAGACCACCGTAACCTACTGGGTTTCTCTGGATCTTTTTGTTGGCAATCTTATGGCAACATAGCTCTATTAATATAGAACTCATTCTATCGAGCTATAGGACGGTCAGTACAGTATTCCTGTACTTGATCAGAGGAAAAAGGGGGGCTTAACAGAGCCCAGCCCAGACAGCTATTTGGTACACCCCAAGTCCACTACGCTCTGACGTTCTCTTTCTCATCCCATTCCTACCTGTGCTTGGTTCACACAGTCAGGTATTTGCTGGCTCTACCTTCCCTTTTGGGAACGAGTGGCTGGGGAAGGGCTCTGGCTGGGGTATGACCAAGACAGAACGGACACATACATAGCTGATCTTTTTCTTACAATTAGGACATCTGTGTAACGAGCATGTTTCCAGTGATACGGTATAGCCATACCTATCAGACCTGGGATAACTATAGATTTAACAATGCTTTGTGGAGAGTACATTTAAAAAAATTGGGAACAAAAAAAGTTAAGTAACTGCTTTTTTAAACTGTTTTAATAGAGATCTGAGAAAGCAACTACTTAAAAACAAATATTTGAATGCCGATCTCAGGAAGTGACTACTTTTCAGAAACTATTGGATTGGTTGCCTTCAACTACTAGCAGGGCTGAATCTGGAACTGCATGTTGAAGATAGAATGAATAGAGCACACACAACCGTCTACACTATTCCAATATATCTGACAATCATATTTGATCTCCACAATACATTTCTACTTGAACATTCTGTAAATGTCCATTGCCCCAGGTGCATATTATCAAGTCAAACCAAAAACCAATGATACTTTGTACAGATAAATATAAATAAGTATACTACATATGTAAAAGAACTTGATGTCAAGTGTTACTGTATAACCTTATGTCTCACTCATTCTGAAAACATATTTGTTATTCATTTTGAAGCTGCAAAAGGGGTCTACTCTAATGTTGAGGAAATTCCATGTCCGCCTCCATTTAATTGTAGCCTATAGACTAGAGGATCGACAGATTATGATTTTTCAACACCGATACCGATACCGATTATTGGAGGACCAAAAAAGCCGATGTCGGTTAATCGACCGATTAATTATTTTTTTTGTGATGACAATTACAACAATACTGAATTAACACTTATTTTAACTTAATATAATACATCAATAAAATCAATTTAGCCTCAAGTAGATAATGAAACTGTCACGTTCTGACCTTTATTTCCTTTGTTTTGTCATTATTTAGTATGGTCAGGGTGTGAGTTGGGGTGGGCAGTCTGTTTGTTTTTCTATGATTTGGGGATTTCTATGTTTCGGCCTAGTATGGTTCTCAATCAGAGGCAGGTGTCATTAGTTGTCTCTGATTGAGAATCATATCATCATCATAGGTAGCCTGGGTTTCTGTTACGGTTTTATAGGTGTGAAGGAGAGTCGGACCAAACTGCAGCGTGTAGATTGCGATCCATGTTTAATGAACAACGTACAACACGAATAAACACAAACACTACAAAACAAAGAACGTAACGAAAACCGAAACAGCCTATACTGGTGCAAACTAACATAGAGGACACTAAGGACAATCACCCACGACAAACTCAAAGAATATGGCTGCCTAAATATGGTTCCCAATCAGAGACAACGATAAACACCTGCCTCTGATTGAGAACCACTCCAGACAGCCATAGACTTTGCTAGATAACCCCACTAGCTACAATCCCAATAAATATACACCAAAACCCCAAGACAAAACACACCACAATACAAAAACCCCATGCCACACCCTGGCCTGACCCAATACATGAAGATAAACACAAAATACTTAGACCAGGGCGTGACAGTTTCACTGTGCGTTTGTGGGTGTTTGTTTCCGTGTCTGTGTTTTTTCACCACACGGTACTGTTTTGGGTTTCGTTCATTCCACATTTATTGTATTCAGTTTTTCATGTGTACTATTTCTTATTAAAAGAACCATGGACACTTACCACGCCGCATATTGGTCCTTCGATCCTTCTCGCCTCTCCTCTTCGGAAGAAGAGGAAATCCCTTACAGAAACATGTTCAATTTGGTTTAAATAATGCAAAAACAAAGTGTTGGAGAAGAATGTAAAAGTGCAATATGTGCTATGTAAGAAAGCTAATGTTTCAGTTCCTAGCTCAGAACATGAGAACATATGAAAGCTGGTGGTTCCTTTTAACATGAGTCTTCCATATTATAGGACTATTTCCCTCTATACCATTTGTATTTCCTTAACCTTTGACTATTGGATGTTCTTATAGGCACTTTAGTATTGCCAGTGTAACAGTATAGCTTCCGTCCCTCCTCTCGCTCCTCCCTGGGCTCAACCAGCAACGCAAAGACAACAGCCACCATCGAAGCATCGTTACCCATGCAGAGCAAGGGAAACAACCACCCCAAGGCTCAGAGCGAGTGAAGTTTGAAACGCTTTTAGTGCTCGCTAACTAGCCAGCCATTTCACTTCGGTCACACCAGCCTCATCTCGGGAGTTGATAGGTTTGAAGTCATAAACAGAGCAATGCTTGACGCACAACGAAGAGCTGCTGGCAAAAACGCACGAAAGTGCTGTTTGAATGAATGTTTACGCACCTGCTTCTGCCTACCACCGCTCAGTCAGATACTTAGATACTTGTATGCTTGTATGCCCAGTCATATTATATGCAACACAGGACACGCTAGACAATGTCTAGTAATATCATCAACCATGTGTAGTTAACTAGTGATTATGATTGATTGTTTTTTTAAGATAAGTTTAATGCTAGCTAGCAACTTACCTTGGCTTACTGCATTTGCGTAACAGGCAGTCCCTTGTGGAGTGCAACAAGAGAGAGGCAGGTCGTTATTGCGTTGCACTAGTTAACTGTAAGGTTGCAAGATTGGATCCCCTGAGCTGACAAGGTGAAAATCTGTCTTTCTGCCCCTGAACGAGGCAGTTAACCCACCGTTCCTAGGCCGTAATTGAAAATAAGAATGTGTTCTTAACTGACTTGCCTAGTTAAATAAAGATTAAATAAAGGCGGAAAAAAAATAATGGAAAAAAAAATAATTTAATCGGCAAATCGGCGCCCAAAAATACAGATTTCCGATTGTTATGAAAACTTGAAATTGGCCCTAATTAATCGGCCATTCCAATTAATCGGTCGACCTCTACTATAGACTATATTAAGATTCACATCTAAAAGCCCTCAAAACCATGTGCTTATGATCATCATATGTTTAGACTAATTCAACTAACTGTTGTAGTTTTTGGTTCTTCATCAAATATTTGCTAGCCAGCAAACTTTTTTTTGTATATATATTTTTTATAACTTGCATATATTCAAATACTTTCAAATATTACTTGGTTTCAAAATATTTTCAAAAATGATTTGTTTTTCTGAGACCTATATTTGAATATCAATGAAAATAGTTGCCTATTAGTTGAAACTCTAAACTATATTCGACTACTGCAAGTTGTCACGCCCTGACCTTAGAGTTCCTTTTTATGGCTCTATTTTGGTTTGGTCAGGGCGTGAGTTGAGGTGGGCATTCTATGTTTTTTTGTTCTACGTTTTCTATTTCTGTGTGTTTGGCCGGGTGTGGTTCTCAATCAGAGGCAGCTGTCTATCAATCAGAGGCAGCTGTCTATCGTTGTATCTGATTGAGAACCATACTTAGGTAGCCTTTTCCCACCTGTGTCTTGTGGGTAGTTATTGTCTGTTTAGTGTTTTCTGCACCTTACAGGACTGTTTTGGTTTCGTTTATTCATGTTTTGTGTTTTAGTGTACAGTCAAATAAAAATCATGAACACGTACCACACTGTGCTTTGGTCCACACCTTCTTCATGCAACGGTTACCGTTACACAAGTATTTGTGTATTTTCAAATAAACTGAAAAATACAACTATTTTCTGCCCAGGTCTAGACACCATGACTCAATACTGGAACACACAAATTGCTTTCATCCTTATGAGTACATGCAAATTGTTTCCTGAGGTGGTTGTCCGTGGCAATACTTTTGACATTGAGGGAAACTGCTCAGCTGATGAGAGCACAGATGAGAGAGGGAGATTTGTCTCCGTCACTGCTGGAAATGGGCAGCTGAGGTTTTAGACCATCTCATGGACATTCCACATGTTGCATGGATCCCATACTTAGGTCATGTAACTAATTGGGTTGAGTGGGGAAAGTATTTACTAAAACAGAATTGCAAGTCTATTATAAAGAACAGGCAAATTACAAGCAATGTCTGTCTCTTTTCCATTGCTGCCTTTATAGAAATTAGATTTGTTTTTCAAAAACTAAAATGCCATAAGGAAACGTGATGGGCCTCAGTGTGCCATAATTGTTTTGTGTTGACCTTCTCCGTTCAAACTTTTATTGGATTTACCCACCTACGTAAGTAGATTGTGATTAAGCAAAAAATAATAACCAGCGAATTTCAGGTTGCCGTCTATGGCCCAGTTTTTCATCCATCAGGCTTGCCAGATGAGCGGCCATCTAGTATAACAGCCAACTAGTTAAGACTGAAAGCATCGAAGCTTCAGGCGGTGTAAGATGACAGTGAGACCTGTGTCCTCCTCAATAGCAATTCATATTTATATTAACATATCAAATCAAATGTTATTTTATTGGTCACACACACATGGTTAGCAGATGTTAATGCGAGTGTAGCGAAATGCTTATCCATTCCCACAGCAGCAAATGCCACTAAGATGTGATTTTAAACAAAGAAGATGTAGTCTAAGAAATTCATGCTTCAGGCTCCCTGAAGCAGTCATGAGAATGGATGGTGCCCAGCAAATTAACTTTGTCAAATGATACCTTTAATTTGGGTGAGGGAGAATGTGAAAGAAATTGAGCTTTCAAGATTTCATATGGAAAATTGGACGTACCTTCATGTGTCGGGCTTTCTTAGCTTCCTAATGTGAGACAAACTATCTTTTTCGATATTCCACATTACAAAAAAAGATAGAAGAGCATACCCAGTAATGAGCCAGTCTTTTGTGGGCTACGGCAACAAACTTAGACAGACAAATGTCGACATGGATGAAAAATCGAACGTCACTCGTCTCATCTGTTGTATGGAGATTGATCTAATCAGCACAGCGATCCTGCCAGACACCCATTAGCCACGCAGCACTAGCTAGCGGTATTGTTACGGCATCTTCACAGGACTGTGTCATGACAAACAAAGCCACCACGCAGTATCTTCTGGAGGAATAACTCGCCTGAGAAAATAGAGAGCCTCAGTGATCCTCACAGACACAAGGGTCACAGTTTCATACTGGAAATATCTATATAATTGGCATATACATTAACAAATGCTGCTGATTTACTTGAGATGGCAGATTGAGGCTTCGTGTGGCCCTGGACGGTAGGAACCTGTCTATGTGATGTAAATACTGATCTTCATTTTTTTCTCTGCTTTCTCGGTTTCTCTCAGCGCATGTTTGATGGAATTCTAGCCTCAGACTACTTTCTTCATCTAAAATGCTTGTTGTTAGGAAGCGACCTGAAATTTAGCTGCAAGCACTTATCCAATACGTTTGTAAACACTTGAACTGCAATAGCTATGGATACTAATATACCACCAGACACATCCAAAACAACTTAATCAGCTAATTCTAATAGTCAAAATCTCCGGCGCCAACTGACATATGGCAGATATTGTGGTCTTTGTTTACTATAGAGAAATCTATCAATTCAAATGTGTGCTCAGGAGTGGACGCAAATAATGGTGATTGGCCAAGCACACTAGTCTGATCCAATCAGAAAGTCCATTACTGTTCACAGATCTTAACGCTTGACCATGAATGGTCGAATGAGACCGAGCCCCAACATCATATCCATTTGGCCATAAAAGAAAATCACTTTATTTGAATGATAGAGGAAAAAAACAAGACATTTTACATATGCAAAATTCTGCATATAAATTGATATTTGACGCCAACTCCGATGAAGAGGACTTATGAATCTCTGGCTGTATTTATGATGGTAACGAAAAGCCATACGCTCACCATGAATAAACATGACGGCAGCATATAATAACATCAGGTAGGCATATGCCCCAGGGGCAGAGGTAAACACACAAACAAGGCTGAGCAGAGAAGCAATAAGTAATTGCACACACTACAATCACCTATCCATGTAATGTACCCTTGGGATGGATGAGTTTTGGAACTGTATTAAAAATCTTGTAAATTGGGCAATTAGATTTATGAATATACATAATGCATTACACTGATATAGTTCAATCTACAGGGGGGAAATGAAAATAGCCCTAGTGCATAGCAGTGCATATTTGTTCTCTTCAAGGTGCTGGCTGTGGAAAGATGAATTTTGGTTTATCGGGTGTGCTGTGTTGAATAGGAATTTTATCTATCTGAGAGTGAAATCACAACTTTAAAAATGCTCACAAAACTTGTACAAATTGCACAAAGATGTGCACAAATATGTGTGTTGCGCATGCGTTTCTCAAATTAGGATTTGGCCCTGAGAGACAAAAAGAGACCCAACAGTTATGAGGACGATCAGTCCTTTTCATTACCACTTCACATTGATAAATCTCACTACACAGTTATCATCCTTACTATAAACAACAAAACATCTAGTTTAATTCAGTTTACCTGACAACAATATCTTTATGAAACCTGAAGGTTCCTTCCTTCAGACTAGCTCACTAGCTCAGTCCTTATGCTTATCCATACTGTAGCAGATGGGAGGTTACCAGGTTTCTACCTTCTCTGTACCTGGGCTGACCCCTGCCAGCTGTTTGGAAAGATAAGGCTCCAACTGAAAATAGTCTGTCTATTTTGGACAAAGCCTGCAATTCAAGGTGCTTGATGCTGTAACATCAACATCTTGAAGGGAAAAAGCCAGGGTTGGGCTCAATTCAATTTCAACTAAGGAAGTTCTTCATGAATTGAACAGTCCACACAGAAAAATAATGGGTCATTTCAATTGATAAATTGAATATCAGTTCACTGGATTTCAATGTATCTCTCTGAACTGACTGAATGGGGATATAATTGGTCCCCATCTGGCTGTTTACAGTATAGTTAACTCCCTTCCTCATCCCAGTCTCTGACATGACCTCTGTCTGTCTCACCGAGCCAACAAGCATCTAGTGAGAGCACAGCTGATCTTACATTCAATCAAACAAAGAGGTGCAATGGGTTGGCACTCAAAAATGTCGCATAAAGCTTACTTCATTATTCAATGTTTCAAATGTTTTACTGCATCAGGGATAGCGTACACAGACATTTTGGTTTTACCTAGGTCAATCAGCAGATTGATGTGCCTCACAGAGTGGAGTCTAACGTTCACAACGGCAGACATACTTTTGAGGAGGTGGGAAACGTTGCCCATTCATTCCCACCGAAGGTCTGAAAATCCATCGGTGACTGGCCCAATTTTGCATGCAACACAAAGCAAACCCTCATTACCTCCAGCAGCAATCTGAATACATTAACCCCATCTTGTCTCTCACAGACTCAGACACTGTAAACGGGTGGAGGAGGTAGCTAAGGAGGCCAACCTGCTGGTGCTTTTTCCATATACAGTTGGTACCACAGGTATTATATCTTTGTGAAGTACATCAATGCATATGAACTGTATTACCTACCAGCTGACTATGGTCAAGATGTATTCTGTGACCGTAGAATACTATATCATGGTGACCTTCCAACTATGAAAATGTCCTGGCGTGTTAATAGAAATTGCTGACCTCTTCTTTGACCAGCTGACCGTATGGTGACAGAGGGGATGGCAGGTGTGTGTGCATGTGTATGTGTGTATGGTAAGGTTTACAAGTTGTAGGTCCATAGCGCCAAGCCTGAGTGAGGAGAAAATGGAGAGCAGCAGGCCACAGGTCGTTAAAGATTCCAGTCAGACACAGCTATCGTCGGTATGTATAATTATTTAAAAATGAGTTTAGGTGCTAAATGAACCGCCGACTGAGCTAAATTAAATTCCACAGCCATCGTTAGAAAGGTCCCCATTAAAGAGCCCTGTGTTGGGAAATTGGCTCCAAGTTTTTTGGCCAGATAAAGGGGATACTTCCAATTTCCTACTAGGCTTGCTCATTCTGATCCACGAGGCTGTAGGGCAGCAAAACGCACCATTAATTCCATTTGAAGGCAGGTTGCCATCACGGATCATTTAGGTTTGTCCCGTCCCCCTAATGATCAAGGTGAAACTTCTTCCTTGTGCTTATTAAACATTGTGTTTCATCTAGCTATTGATACACTGAATTATTTACCAATGGTGTATGCCGTTCAAGAAGACATGAAAGAAATAAAGCCATTCACAGATGGCTTTTGACCAATCCACACCTTCCACCTTCTATTTCCACTCACTCATTCCCTTTGATTCCTCTTCATTCATGCCCTAGCCACATTGGCTTTCATCATAACTAACCATGAGATGATTGCTTTTCTTTCCCCACCCCTGGCTAAAGGCTGTCACGTTCGCTCAGCGCAGTGTCTCAGTGCCGTGGGGATCAATGGTCAAAAAGGCAATTCACCTAATTTCCATAAACAAAACATCTACGACTTACACCCCCCCGGCCAAACCCTCCCGCCCTATGGGATTCCCGGTCACAGCCGACTGGCTGGCTGTAGTGACAACGCAACACAGTGCCTTAGACCGCTGCGCCACTCGGGAGGAAACACTCTTTATGGTTTAAGGTACACTGTGGGTGTTACTGAGACTTGGTAGGGAAAAACACAGAGGTTAGAAAGTGTGTGTGTGCATGTGTGCGCGTGTGTGTGTCTTTGGACTCTATTAGATCCCTCATTGGTTAGGGGACTCACAATAACAATCAAGGGGCCAGTGCAATGTTCACACAGCACATGAGCGGTTCACTCTCGCTCTCTTTCTCTCTCTCTCCCTTTCCTTCTCTCTTGGCCTTTCTCTCTGTCATCCACAACCATCCAATCCCATCTTTAATTCAGCCAGATCACACCAGATCAACTTCATTATTCAATGTTTGTCCAGGTCCCCAGGACGTCGGGAGATGCCTTCAATACAGTCCACTAGAGATAACATGAGATCTTACAGTGGGGCAAAAAAGTATTTAGTTAGCCACCAATTGTGCAAGTTCTCCCACTTAAAAAGATGAGAGAGGCCTGCAATTTTCATCATAGGTACACTTCAACTATGATAGACAAAATGAGAAAAACTAATCCAGAAAATCACATTGTAGGATTTTTAATTAATTTATTTGCAAAATATGGTGAAAAATGTTCATCTATTGAACAATATTAATAACCAGACAGGAAATAGTGCTCATGTTTTTCCCATTGATAACCTGAATGACAATGAACCTGACTGTCGCCCTGAGGACAGGACAAGTGAACATACATATTTTAAGAGGAAAAACACATTTTTACCACCCAAACGAAATCCCTCTCTTGAAACATATTGCCGCCTATTTGAGAAAGATGTACATAATCTCCTGGCTAAGAAATAAGAATACAAGGTATGCCACAATATGTCCAAAGCATTGAAAGAATCTCTTATGTAACGTAAAAATGACTCCAGTATCATTATAAAACCTGCAGACAAAGGAGGTGCATTAGTGATACTAAATGCAGCAGACTATGAACAGGAAATTCTGAGACAATTTAGCGATGATGCATTTTACAAAAGACTCTCAAAGGACCCTACTAATCAATTCAAGTCTCTGATCCATGACAACTTGTCTAAAGCTTTGAATGATGGGGAAATTACAAAGACAGAATATGAGTATATGAAAGTTGACTGCCCAACCACACCTGTCATATACGCTCTACCCAAAATTCACAAGAGCATGACACCACCTATGCCAGGCAGGCCCATTGTGTGTAGTAACGGATCTCTGACAGAGAATATCTCTACCTTTGTAGACCATTTAATGAAACCCTGGGCGATCTCCCTCCCCACGTATACTAGAGACTAGAGGTCAACCGATTAATCGGAATGGCCGATTAATTAGGGCCGATTTCAAGTTTTCATAACAATCGTAAATCGGTATTTTTTAGACCTTTATTTAACTAGGCAAGTCAGTTAAGAACACATTCTTATTTTCAATGACGGCCTAGGAATGGTGGGTTAACTGCCTCGTTCAGGGGCAGAACGACAGATTTTCACCTTGTCAGCTGGGGGATTCAATCTTGCAACCTTACAGTTAACTAGTCCAACGCAATAACGACCTGACTCTCTCTCGTTGCACTCCACAAGGAGACTGCCTGTTACGCGAATGCAGTAAGCCAAGGTAAGTTGCTAGCTAGCATTAAACTTATCTTATAAAAAACAATCAATCATAATCACTAGTTAACTACACATGGCTGATGATATTACTAGATATTATCTAGCGTGTCCTGCGTTGCATATAATCCGACTGAGCATACAAGCATACAAGTATCTAAGTATCTGACTGAGCGGTGGTAGGCAGAAGCAGGCGCGTAAACATTCATTCAAACAGCACTTTCGTGCGTTTTGGCAGCAGCTCTTCGTTGTGCGTCAAGCATTGCGCTGTTTATGACTTCAAGCCTGTCAACTCCCGAGATGAGGCTGGTGTAACCGAAGTGAAATGGCTAGCTAGTTCGCGCGCGCTAATAGTGTTTCAAACGTCACTCGCTCTGAGCCTTCTAGTAATTGTTCCCCTTGCTCTGCATGGGTAACGCTGCTTTGATGGTGGCTGTTGTCGTTGTGTTGCTGGTTCGAGCCCAGGGAGGAGCGAGGAGAGAGACGGAAGCTATACTGTTACACTGGCAATACTAAAGTGCCTATAAGAACATTCAATAGTCAAAAGTATATGAAATACAAATGGTGTAGAGGGAAATAGTCCTATAATTACTATAATAACGACAACCTAAAACTTCTTACCTGGGAATATTGAAGACTCATGTTAAAAGGAACCACCAGCTTTCATATGTTCTCATGTTCTGAGCAAGGAACTGAAACGTTTTTCTTACATAGCACATATTGCATTTTTACTTTCTTCTCCAACACTTGTTTTTGCATTATTTAAACCAAATTGAACATGTTTCATTATTTACTTGAGGCTAAATTGATTTTATGATTAATATGATTTTATGTATTATATTAAGTTAAAATAAGTGTTAATTCAGTATTGTTGTAATTGGCATTATTACAAATAAAAATAAATACAAAATCATCCGATTAATCGGTATCGGCTTTATTGGTCCTCCAATAATCGGTAATCGCTATCGGCGTTGAAAAATCATAAATCGGTCGACCTCTAATAGAGACTCTACTGATTTGATTAATATTTTGAAATCTGTGGACCAGTTACCTGAAAATTGTATTCAGTGTACTTTTGATGTTACCAGTCTATATACTAACATCCCCCATCAGGGAGGCCTAGAGGCCCTCATGTTCTACCTCAATGAGCGTCCCCCTAATGCTCTACCCAGCACCAATTGTATTGTGGACATGGCTGAACTGGTACTAACCTATTAACTAACTATTAACTAACTACTAACTATTTTCTCTTCAGATGAGACTTTTTCCTCCAAACCAAAGGGACAGCGATGGGGAGCTCTAAGGCTCCTAATTATGCTAACCTATATCTAGGAATGTTTGAAAAACAGGCGGTGCTGAATCCTGACCTTAACCCTTTTCTCTCCAATATTCTCCTAATTCTGATATATTTGGATGACATTTTCGTGATCTATCCAGGGACACAACTTTTAGAATTCCATGCTTATCTAAATGCTATGAATGAACACCTTAATTTCACCATTAACTATGAACAATCACAAATCAGTTTTCTTGAAGTGATAGTTATTAAGGACAAAACCTCCCTCTCTACAGATCTCTTTAGGAAACCTACGGACAAGAATAACCTCCGTAGAGGTGACAGCTTTCATCCACGTCTACATTAAAAGTCTCCCTATAAGTCAATTCAGTCGCATCAGAAGAATATGCAGCTCTGATACTTCTTATTAGAAACAGACCACGGACCGCACACAAAGGTTTAAGGAAAGGGGGTACAAAGACAATTGGGTAAAACATGCCAATGATCGTTTTGAAAGACTAACACAGTTGGAAGGCCTTCAACCAAAAGTTAAAGAAAAAGCAGATCATGTCCCATCATGCTTCACCCGATACTCACCATTGGGGAAGGCATTTAAGATCATTATCAGGAAGCACTGGTACATTATTGATACTGACCCACAATTTAAACCCATTTTTAAACATCCCCCACATATGATCTTTAAAAGACCCCCAAACATGAGAGACATTGTGGTTAAATCTGATTACCCACCAGAGAAAAGGGAAACTTACGGAGGGTAATTACAAATGCGGCCAATATGCTCAATGCAGCTTCACGTATAAGTGCAACTAATTTACCCACAACCCCCCACACAGGACAAAGATTTAATATAATTTTACCTGCATGTCCGCCAATGTTATTTACATGTTGAAATGTCATTGTGGTCTGTCTTATGTAGGGAAAACCCATAGAAGCCTTAAGACACGGATCAGTGAGCACCGCAGCAATGTACAGACAGGTGAGACAACAAATCCGGTTGCTGTTCATGTTGTACAAGCTGGACATCCTATTAGTTCTCTGAGATACATTGGAATAGAAATGGGCAAGAGATCAAGCAGTGGAGGGGACATTGAGAGGAAACTTCTTCAAAGGGAATCTTTCTGGATCCACAGGCTCAACACACTGTCTCCTCTTGGCCTTAACGAGGAGTTTGACTTGAATCCTTTTTTATAGTTTCAATATGTCCAAATCTTTTTTTCTTACAAAAGTATATTACATTCCTTGTGTATGCTCATATATTTTGATACATTGAATGCTAATATTGTGAAACCTATGTCATACCTTTTTAACCTCCTGTTTCAGGAAGTGATGTCACTGAACTGCCCCTATATATAGGACATTCCACCCCCAGCTGGTATATGGATGCCTGATTAAGACCTAAGGGTCAAAAACGTTGTTGTAAATAAATATCACCTGTGAGCATGAGGAGCAGTGCGCAGCGGTTTCCTTCCTGTTTTCCATGAGTTTGGCCTACAACCCCAGCACCTGTGGAAAGTACCTGGATGTGCGTACGTTCTTCAGATTTTGTGTCATAAAGAACTACAAACGCCATGATGATCTGGACGAGACTACCGAATTTGAGACAAAGGTAAGAATCTCTGGATTAAATATCTAATGTGAGCTAAATTTTGTAATGAATACATTGGCAAAATGTCTTTTAAATGGACCACTCTGTGAAACTGTCTTCTGCAAGTTTTAAATTAACACAATACTTGTTAGCGAAGGCGTCCGATAGAGATGGCAGGGATTTGTATTCTTGCATGATGTCTACTTTGATGCTAATTAGCATTTTCGAATCTGAGAATAAATAGAGCCGCATACTGTATATTGATAATAGTCACCAGAGAGATTTACATGGTTATCAAAACTCCACACCAGGGTAAGCCTACAAGAAACACAGCCCTAACTTTAAGTGTTTCTAAAATTCCCTATGGGAAAAATGAAGGGTGGAAAAACAATTAGAACCATTTCCCTGTTTGACCGCTAGGTTTTATGGGTATTATGACACCTCCACTGTTGGGCTCTACTACCATCAAGTGAGATCCAGCTCCGAGGATTGCAGATTCAGTCCCAATTAAACCAGGCACTGATTTAATTGTTGTCTGGTTTAACCCTATCCCGAACCATAAACCTTACCTTAACCAGTCGCAATGAATGCCCAAACTTAACTGTCAAAATGTTGCATTTATCCTCCCCCTGGACAAATGTTGAATGCTGAAGTGAGACGTGATACCTTGTTGCTTTAAATGTCTCAGAAAGACACTCAACACAGGAGAGAGGGCTAAACGTCTCTCTGAAGCAGATTATATATAGCCAGTGATTAAGGCAGATGGGAACATGACCTACATGCATAACAACATTCCTCTCACTTCCGATGCTCTGCCACAGAGTACGTTGGTTCAGGACTTTACAACTGGGAGAATCAGGCTAATTATAACACCAGAGTCATGGTGTAGTTCACAGCACACCTTATTATTAATATAGCACTCATTATTGGGTTATTGTTTTGGGGAGTCAATGACACAACCCAGTGAACCTCTTGTGTTTGGCCTGCCTGTGCCTCGTCATCTGTGCTCAGGTAAAACGATTGCTCCCCACTCCACTCGCGGGTCCATCAGATTGCATTTTTAAACAGATATCACACTGTTGATGGGCCCAAAAAAGCCACACTCCCCCCTGGGAACCACTTGGGGATGGGAGAGAGGGGGAAGAGAAGAGAAAGGGCTTCCTCCATCCCCATCAATCTTTTGGGTCCAGTCCCGTTGCTGCTGCTGCTGGCTGCCAATGCCTGGGAATCTATCTATCCGGCAGGCAGCTGGGAGCAGCTCTTGCTGGGATTCAATTGAGATCCTTTTATCAGCCACCTGAAGTTGATTTAACAGCCCTGTTCCTCTGAAGCCGAGGTGTGTTTATCCAGCCTTACCTTCCCTCACATCCTTCCCCCATCACTAGCCCCCTGTACATCCCATTACCCAGAAAAGGCTGCGCTGTCTTCTCTCTGACAGGGACGGAGGAGGGTGGCAGTCAGCAACAGAGAACAGACAGGATCAAAAGTGGTTGCCAAAAAGGGTTGCATGGATGTAGTTGGACAGGTATTCAGAGTTCCAGAGTTCCTCTGTGGAGATGGGAGAACCTTCCATTTCTGCAGCACTCCACCAATCAGGCCTTTATGGTAGAGTGGCCAGATGGAAGCCACTCCTCAGTAAAAGGCACATGGCAGCCTGCTTGGAGTTTGCTGAAAGGCTCCTAAAGGACTCTCAGACCATGAGAAACAAGATTCCCTGGTCTGATGAAACAAAGATTGAACTCTTTGGCCTGAATGCCAAGCATCACGTCTGGAGGAAACCTGGCACCATCCCTACGGTGAAGCATGGTGGTGGTAGCATCATGCTGTGGGGATGTTTTTCAGCGGCAGGGATAGGAAGACTAGGATCAAGGGAAAGATGAACAGAGCAAAGTACAGAGAGATTATTGTTGAAAACCTGCTCCAGAGTGCTCAGGACCTGGGGCAAAGGTTCACCTTCCAACAGGACAATGACCCTAAGCACACAGCCAAGACAATGCAGGAGTGGCTTCGGGCCAAGTCTCTGTATGTCCTTGAGTGGTCCAGCCAGAGCCCGGACTTGAACCCAATCGAACATTTCTGGAGAGACCTGAAAATAGCTGTGCAGCAATGTTCCCCATCCAACCTGACAGAGCTTGAGAGGACCTACAGAGAAGAATGGGAGAAACTCCCCAAATACAGGTGGGCGTCATACCCAAGAAGACTTAAGGTTGAATACGTTCAGAATGCACTGTATGTATATTAACCCCTTCACAGTGTAGGAAACTGAACAGAGCAAAATGGAGAGACAAACGTAATACAGTCTGGTTGGTAAATATGATAATCACACATTGCCTACTACGTCTTCCAATAATGGTGTCAGAGAGGGTATCAGTGACAGGAATGCCGATTTTTTAGATTTTTTTTTTTACAGCTACTGTATTCTATGATAAAACACAATGCATTATTAACCAGACTGGGCTCCTTCCTACTCAGTGATGTAATGGTTCCATTCACACACTGTAGAACAGAGCCCTCCATCGCTGTCGTAGGAGTCAGGCTCCACAATCTCCCTCTCTCACACTCACACCACACAACACACACACACACACACACATCACACAACTCACACGCACAAGTACACACACAAATTGCTTCTTTAAAAGGCAAAGTTTTCTTTTTTACAACCACATCTAAATTTTGTATGTAAATGGGATGTCATATATATATATATATATATATATATATATAACATATATATAACATATATATATATGTATATATAACACTTTTTTGTGATTTCACTTGATCAACACCCAAAAACAGCGGAATCACTTCCTTATCTTCATTGTGCAGTATGGGGGTCCTGAAAAATGCTCCAAAAACACCCAATTATGTCCTTTTAGAAATGGCAAAAGCTCTCAGTATTGTGAGGCAGGTCTTTAGATGTTGTAAACATGAAATTGTGCAATTCCAAACTTTATCCGCAGCAGTATATTCTCTTTTGTGCGACTCAAACCGCTTCCCCTATCCAGCTGTTCCATACTCCGTGTAGCCTGCTGCTACAGGCCAAAATAAAGGAAATGTCAATATTAAGTGTCTTAATAGAGCGTTGGGCCACCACGAGTTCCCAGAACAGCTTCAATGCGCCTTGGCATAGATTCTACATGAGTATGGAACCTGTGTGTGGAAACACCTGCTTTCACTATACTTTGTATCGCTCATCAACTCCTTTATTTTGGAACTACCTGTAGAATGGACGGCGAAGTATCACTCAAGACACAAATCAATGTAATTTAACGCTGCGGATAAAGTTTGGAATGACACAATTTCATGTGTACAACATCAAAAGACCTGCATCATTATACTGGGAGATTTTGCCAGTTCTAAAAAGGACGTATTTTGATGTTTTTGGAGCCGTTGTTCATGTTTTTTTTCTTGGCCAACATACTGCACAACGAGGATGAGAAAAGAAGGGAAATCCCCCCAAAAGGTGTCTGGACCCTTCTATGACAAACCATTTACATCAAAAATAGAGATTTGGTTGTTAAAAAATAAAAACTTCTCCTTCAATAGAAAATCTGGGTCCAATCTGGGATCCATACTAGTGGTGAAACTGCTCAGGTTCAAAGATGAGGAGATTCTCAGGAGAGCCAAGTGCCTGAAGGGAACCAAAATCTTCATCAATGAAGACTTCTCAGAAAAAAAGTAAGTCTAGGAAGAAAGAAACTGCTGCCACGACTAATTGAAGAACAAAAGAAAGGCAATATCACGTACCTGAAGTACAATCAGCTGGTCGTTCACCCTCCCTCTCGTAGGTATATGGCAAGTGACTCAGCTATAGTACATTGATTGTACTCACAACCATACATGCATATTTACTCATATTTGTTCATCTGTTTCCCCTAACCTCATGACCAAAAAAACACACATTGCTCTACATGGCATAACCCTCTGAAGTCCGCAGTGGTGTTACGTGGACTGTCTCAATGTGCATTCCATAGGAAGTGCACCCCTATTGATAAAACTAACACAAATGTATGGCTGTATGGGAGGCACGCATTTCAATGTTTCAGTTCCGACTGTATATACAATTCCCGGCTGTATATCTCTCTTAGTTGGGAAGATGTCAAACCCTGATAACGAGATCTTTAACCCGTTAGATATTAATGAAGCGAACGATAAATATAATGATTGTGTTGATCCAGATTCACATTTCCTGAAACTTACTAGAAATAATTCTATCACTTAGTGATTGCTGTAGTGTTACGCAATTGAACAACCTGTATAGCAGTATCTCATTCCAGAACAAGCTTGTTTTTGACCTTTCATTTGAACGTCCGCAGTCTTCCTAAAAAATCATGACCACTTTGTTCATTGTCTGTCTTCTCTCAGTCGTGAATTTCCCATTGTTGCCCGTTCAGAAACATGGTCGACTGAAGAGACAACCTCGCTTTATGACATGTCCCCTTATCATGCTGTTCACCACTGTAGAACCTCAAGAGTGGGAGGAGGAGTGTCCATTTTTGATCGTAAACGTTTTCAACTCTTTGTGAGAGAGGGACCTCACACTCACATCTGATGACATTGGTGTTGAATCTCCTTTCATAGAAAGGCACTCCTATTCCTTTTCTTACGGTAAGAAAATGGTCATTGGATGCATCTATCGGCTAGCCGATTCTGACATTTGGTAGTTTCATTGATATCCTTGCATGAACCTTGGATTTGATTGATAACGATGATACAATGTTTTCTGTTGGGTGATTGAAACATAAATGTATTTAAAAGTGAGAATCCCTCACTGATATCTGACTTGCTGAATGCTTTATACTCCATCTATCTGTATTCCCTCATATATAAGCCCACAAGAGTGACCAATTCATGTGCCACCCTTATTGATCATATTTTTTACAAATTCTTTGAATAATGTGCCTAATGCAGGTATACTTTATACTGACATTTCTGACCACTTACAATTTTCCACTTCTCGTTGGCAGCTGGGAATGAACAGGTGGGAATGATTAGTAGCATTACATGTACAATATTTAAGAAAAGTAATTGTGAGCGCTTTAAGATGTTGATCAACTCTGTACTTCACCATTGCGTTCCCTTAGTTAAAAGAGAGCAGCAGAAGGGTTCTGGAAACCTTGGTTTAAAACCGGCCTCAAAAAACCCTCAGTTTTAAAAAAAACAAGACGTTATAAAAAGTTTCTCACAAATCCCTTTCCTCTGAATTCTGCAAATTACAAAAAGTATAAGAACAAATTTACACACCTACTTCGGGGAGATCCCCAAAAATATATTTTAATAATAGAAATTCCAGAATCCTTAAATAATATAGACAAAATCCTCATTCAACTGTTGAATAGGAAAATGGGATCTACAACTATCCCATCTCAATATATTGTTGGAAATAAGAACTATAGTGATCCTGGTGTTATTTCATGTGAATTTAATAACGTTTTTTGCGAATTGAGGAAACTGATGGAAATCCCTTGGATTACGTTAAGGGACATTTCCGTTGTCTTCTCCAGTTTGATCGTCCTGATGTTTTTTTATTTCACCTTTATTGGACTAAGCAAGTCAGTTAACAAATTCTTATTTACAATGACGGCCTACCCCGGCCAAACCCTAACCCGGACAACGCTGGGCCAATTGTGCGCTACCCTATGGGACTCCCAATCACGGATGTTTGTGACACAGCCTGGAATCAAACCAGAGTCTGTAGTCACGCCTCTTATCACTGAAATGCAGTGCCTTAGATCGCTGCGCCACACAGGAGCCCATGTGATGGAGGTAATTGGTAACTTAAAAGATATCAGCAGCAGGTCATGATGAGATTGGTGCCTCTAATGAAATCAGTGTCTTCCTCGATCACTGAGCCTCTAACGTATATTTTCACCAAATCTATGCAAACTGGTATTCTTCTATAATACTAGAAAAATTTGTGTATAAGAGAATGTTGAAACATTTCAAATCAACACTGTATTCTATATGAGCACTAATAGGTTTTTCGTAAAAACTACTCCACAGATATGTCTCTTTTGCAACATGTGGGTCAAATATTTACAGCCCTTAATAACAATGAACATGCTCTTGGCATCTTTTTAGATTTATCCAAAGTGTTTGACACGGTTGATCATGAAATATTACTTTCTAATATTTCGTTTTTCATCATTTATACATATAATTGGTTATATAGTTATATTTATGATAGACATCAATTTGTTTATGCCAATGTCTGTGCATCCACCAGGGTCAAGATATCCTGTGGTGTCTAACAGGGTTCGATAATTGGACATTTGTTATCCCTATATCAATGACCTTGCTGCTGTGTCTTCCACCGTACTTCCCATTGTCTTGCTGATGACACCAATTTGATTTTATCATAAAATTATTTTGATTGACTAATTAATGAAGCCAACCCAGGCATGGACAAATTGTATGATTGGTTCCAGATAAACAAATTATCTTTCATGTAAAATCTTTATTGTATCCACAATTTTTTTTTTTTTTAAGTCACAAGTCGCATCCACTAGATTCCTCTGAGTTCTAATTGCTGAAAAATGATACTGGAAAGATCATATTCCATTTGTCTGCAGCAAAGTGATGAAATCTGTTGGTATCATCAGAAAGATTTGCGGTGTGGTTTATCAGGCTTGCTTCCTAACTCTATTCTGTAGCTTAATTTACCTATATCTAATTTACTGTAATATTGTCTGGGCCAGTACACACGCCTCTTACCTCCACAAATTACTTATCATACAAAAGACATTTGCAAGACTAGCCATCTCCTCTAATTACCTGGCTCCATCTACACCTTTGTTTTAAGAAACAATATCTTGTCTATTTACAACATTAATGTCCAGCAAATTATGCATTTTCATCTACAAATGCTCATACCTCCCAGACAGTTTACCTAAACCCTTCAATGGATTCTTCCAGGCTAATTCTGAAATCCATCTATATAACACAAGACACTGCGATAACCTCTAGCCTCCCCTCTGTCACACCTCACATAGTCAATTCTCTAATCAGATACAGAGGTACCGTACTCTGGAATTCATATCTTCACATTGCCAAAACCTCATCATCCCTCAATGTCAACTCAGTAATCTCCTCCTTATAGCCCAACTCTCACACACTCACATCCACACATGCACACACACGTTTAATTAACATATATACCATTTTTCAGTTCTTTGTGTTTGCTGATCGATTCATTTGTACTTTTATGATTAGTGTTTTAAAAAAAATCTGTTTTAACAAACCTTTCTGATATTTTTTACTTATGTTTTGTATGTAGTTTTTTTGTGGTGTGATTTTTATATATGCCCTTGGGCTTCCAACCACACCTGCACACTGCTTTTTATTTATTTATTTATTTGTTTTTATCAGTGTCGTTGCTTATCACTTATTTGATTATTTGATTTGGTGCAAATAAATTCAACCTTAAACCTTAAACTGTAGACACTAATAGTCATGTTTGCCCGGTAAAGGTCTTTCTGGTATTGATAACGGAGTTGGGAAGGGGAGGAATATTTACCACACATACAGTATACTGTATTACCACAGGTGATGGTATGCCGATGGGGTCCTCCAGCATAGCCTACTGACAGGCCCTGATTTTAGCTTGCCAGAGAATGACCGCATATACATTCTTTGTACATGTAATTCCAAGATAAGGGAAATAAATTAAAAATACAATACTATCTCTACTTCCACAAATCTTAATCTGAACACCTAAATTAGAAGATTTACTGGTGACTTGTGTTTGGGGGGTAGATGGTTGCTTTGTTTGCATCCATGGTTCTTACATAAAAAGACAGATGGGAAATGGATGACCTCATCACCTGAGCATATGCCCCTTCAGCAGGTGAGCAAAGTGGCAGGCTTTAGAAACGCTGTGTCGGAACAAGATGGTTGAATGACTACTGAGTTTCTGTGGTGATCCATTCTGTAATAATGGGAAGCCTCACTTAGAGTAAATTATAGAAGATTGTGTGCATCAATTAACTTTCATTTAAAAAACATTTGGAGGGGAGCAAATGGATTTGTTAGACAGGCAACTCAAATACCATATATCCCCAAAAAAGTGTAACTTTAAAGGGATACTTCGGGATTTTGGCAAAAATAGTATGCTAGCGGATACCCATAGACTTCCAATCATTGCGCTAACACTAGTTAGCATTGGCTTGCGAAACTACCTCAAACTTCCTTCATACTGGACACAGAGACATAAAAATGGTATCCACAAGTTCATCCAGAGTGGGATCGCTGCAATTTAGGGTATGATCCAATTGTAAGCATTAGCAACAGAGCAAATGGGAAAACAAACAAGAAATGGAGGTGGAGGGGTGGCTGCCATTTTATGGGCTCTTAACCAACCATGCTATTTTGTTTGTTTTTTCGCGTTTGTAACTTATTTTGTACATTATGTTGCTGTTACCGTCTCTTATGACCGAAAAGAGCTTCTGGACATCAGAACAGCGATTACTCACCTGAAACTGGACAAATAATTTTTCTTTAAGTCAAATGAGAGGGATTTACTCCAGACAACTGACGAGGCTCTCATCCCAGGCATTCGTAGGAGGAAAAGATGGAGATATCGCGGAAGGAGATCAGGGTGTCTTGTAAGGATCTGGCGACGAATGGCTAATCTGCCTTTGCCATCAGTACTATTGGCCAACGTACAATCGCTGGATAATAAAGTGGACGAACTACAAGCACATATATCCTACCAACGGGACATTAAAAACTGTAATATCTTATGTTTCCCCGAGTCGTGGCTGAAAGACGAACAGCAGCCTCTGGTAAGACAAACGGTGACTGTCTATGTATATTTGTAAACAACAGCTGGTGCACGATATCTAAGGAAGTCTTGAGGTTTTGCTTGCCTGAGGTAGAGTATCTCATGATAAGCTGTAGACCACACTATCTACCAAGAGAGTTTTCATATATATTCTTCGTAGTTGTCTATTTACCACCACAAATTGATGATGGCACTTAAATCTGTTTTACTTCATTTCTACAAGCATGTTGAATGGGCGCCCAGAGGGAAAAAAACTCAAGAACAACTTTACTCCACACACAGAGACATGTACAGCTCTCCCTCGTCCTCCATTTGGCAAATCTGACCATAATTCTATTCTCCTGATTCCTGAGCACCAGTAACTCGGTCAATAAAAAAGTGGTCAGATGAAGCAGATGCTAAGCTACAGGACTGTTTTGCTAGCACAGACTGGAATATGTTCCAGGATTCTTCCGATGGCATTGAGGAGTACACCACATCGGTCACTGGCTTCATAAGTGCATCGGTGACGTCGTCCCCACAGTGACTGTACGTACGAGAGGTAGACATGGCCGATTAATTAGGCCGATTTCAAGTTTTCATAACAATCTGTAATCTGATTACGGAGGATCACATTGCAATCCACGAGGAGACTGCGTGGCAGGCTGACCACCTGTTACGCAAGTGCAGCATCAAAAGGACCTTGTGGCCACAAGGAGCCAAGGTAAGTTGCTAGCTAGCATTAAACTTCTCATAAAAAAAAAATCAATCTTCACATAATCACTGCGTTGCATATAATCAATGCGGTGCCTGTTAATTTATCATCGAATCACAGCCGACTTCAACTTCGTCAAACGGGTGATGATTTAACAAAAGCGCATTCGTGAAAAAAGTACAATTGTTGCAATAATTTACCTAACCATAAACATCAATGCCTTTCTTAAAATCAATACACAAGTATATATTTTTTAACCCGCATATATAGTTCAAATACATTTCTGTTAGCAGGCAATATTAACGAGAGAAATTGTGTCACTTCTCTTGCGTTCAGTGCAGGCAGAGTCAGGGTATATGCAGCAGTTTGGGCCGCCTGGATCGTTGCAAACTGTTGAAAGGCCATTTATTCCTAACAAAGACCGTAATTAATTTGCCAGAATTTTACATAATTATGACATAAAATAGAAGGTTGTGCTATGTAACAGTAATATTTAGACTTAGGGTTGCCACCCGTTTGATAAAATACGTAACGATTCCGTATTTCACAAAGAATAAACATTTTGTTTTTGAAATGATGGTTTCCGGATTTGACCATATTAATGACCAAAGGCTCGTATTTCTGTGTGTTTATTATATTATAATTAAGAATATTATATGATATTTGATAGAGCAGTCTGACTGAGCGGTGGTAGGCAGCAGCAGGCTTGTAAGCATTCATTCAAACAGCAGCTCTTAGCAATGCTTGATGCACAGCACTGTTTATGACATCAAGCCTATCTACTCCTGAGATTAGGCTGGCAATACTAAAGTGTCTATAAGAACATCATATAGTCAAAAGGTATATGAAATACAAATGGTATAGAGAGAAATAGTCCTATAATTTCTATAAAAACTACAACCTAAATCTTGTTAACTGGGAATATTGAAGACTCATGTTAAAAGGAACCACCAGCTTTCATATGTTCTTATGTTCTGAGCAAGGAACTTAAACATGAGCTTTTTTACATGGCACATAATGTACTTTCACTTTCTTCTCCAACACTGTGTTTCTGTCAGAACCGTCCAGAGTAGTGATGCTGGACGGGCGGGCAGGTGCGGGCAATGATCGGTTGAAGAGCATACATTTAGTTTTACTTGCATTTAATTAAGAGCAGTTGGAGGCCACGGAGGAGAGTTGTAGGGCATTGAAGCTCATCTGGAGGTTAGTTAACACAGTGCCCAACAAAGGGCCAGAGGTATACAGAATGGTGTCGTCTGCGTAGAGGTGGATCAAAGAATCACCAGCAGCGAGAGCGACATCATTGATGTATACAGAGAAGAGATTCGGGCCGGGAATTGAACCCTGTGGCACCCACAGGTCCGGACAACAGACCCTCCAATTTGACATACTGAACTCTATCGGAGTAGTAGTTGGTGAACCAAGCGAGGCAATCATTTGAGAAACCAAGGCTGTTAAGTCTGCCAATAAGAATGTTGTGATTGACAGAGTCGAAAGCCTTGGCCAGGTCGATGAATACGGCTGCACAGTAATGTCTCTTATCGATGGCGGTTATGATATCGTTTAGGACCTTGAGCGTGGCTGAGGTGCACCCATGACCATGACCACCCAAACCAGATTGCATAGCGAAGAAGGTACGGTGAGATTCGAAATGGTCGGTAATCTGTTTGTTAACTTGGCTTTCAAAGACCTTAGAAAGGCAGGGTAGAATAGATATAGGTCTGTAGCAGTTTGGGTCCAGAGTGTATCCCCCTTTGAAGAGGGGGATGACCGCGGCAGCTTTCCAATCTTTGGGAATCTCAGACGATACAAAAGAGAGGTTGAACAGGCTAGTAATAGGGGTTGCAATAATTTCGGCAGATAATTTTAGAAAGAGAGGGTCCAGATTGTCTAGCCCGGTTGATATGTAAGGGTCCATATTTTGCAGCTCTTTCAGAACATAAGCTATCTGGATTTGGGTGAAGGAGTAGTGGGGGAGGTTTGGGCGAGTTGCTGTGGGGAGCGCAGAGCTGTTGACCGGCGTAGGGGTAGCCAGGTGGAAAGCATGGCCAGCCGTAGAAAAATGCATATTGAAATTCTCAATTATTGTGGATTTATCAGTAGTGACAGTGTTTCCTAGCCTCAGTGCTCTCTCAGTGCTCAGGAGGTGTTCTTATTCTCCATGGACTTTACAGTGTCCCAGAACTTTTTTGAGTTTGTACTACAGGATGCAAATTTCTGTTTGAAAAAGCTAGCCTTAGCTTTCCTAACTGCCTGTGCATATTTTAACTGCTTTAAAAAGTTGCATATCACGGGGGCTATTCGATGCTAATGCAGAACGCCACAGGATGTTTTTGTGCTGGTCAAGGGCAGACAGGTCTGGAGTGAACCAAGGGCTATATCTATTCCTAGATCTACATTTTTTTAATGAAGCATGCTTATTTAAGATGGTGAGGAAGGGACTTTTAAAGAATAACCAGGCATCTTCTACTGACGGGATGAGGTCAATGTCATTCCAGGACACCCCGGCCAGGTCAATTAGAAAGGCCTGTTACGGATGCAGACCCATTACGGATGCAGGCAATGAGGCAGTGATCTCTGAGATCTTGGTTAAAAACAGCAAAGGTGTATTTGGAGGGCGAGTTAGTTAGGATGATATCTATGAGGGTGCCCGTGTTTACGGATTTGGGGTTGTACCTGGTAGGTTCATTGATCATTTGTGTGAGATTGAGGGCATCAAGCTTAGATTGTAGGATGGCCAAGGTGTTAAGCATGTCCCAGTTTAGGTCACCTAGCAGCACGAGCTCAGAAGATAGATGGGGGGCAATCAATTCACATATGGTGTCCAGGGCACAGCTGGGGGCAGAAGGTGGTCAATAGCAAGTGGCAATGGTGAGAGACTTGTTTCTGGAAAGGTGCATTTTTAGAAGTAGAAGCTTGAATTGTTTTGGTACAGACCTGGATAGTAGGATTTAACTCTGCAGGCTATCTCTGCAGTAGATTGCAACACCGCCCCCTTTGGCAGTTCTATCTTGGTGGAAAATGTTATAGTTAGGGATGGAATTTTCTGGGGTTTTGGTGGTTTTCCTAAGCCAGGATTCAGACACGGCTAAGACATCCGGGTTGGCAGAATGTGCTAAACTTAGGGAGTAGGCTTCTAATGTTAACATGCATGAAACCAAGGCTTTTTTGGTTACTGAAGTCAACAAATGAGAGCACCTGGGGAGTAGGAGTGGAGCTAGGCACTGCAGTTCCTAGATTAACCTCTACATCACCAGAGGAACAGAGGAGAAGTAGGATAAGGATACGGATAAAGGCTATAAGAACTGGCCGTCTAGCACGTTCGGAACAGAGAGTAAAGGGAGCAGGTTTCTGGGCACGATAGCATAGATTCAAGGCATAATGTACAGCCAAAGGTATGGTAGGAAGAGAGTATATTGGAGGTAAACCTAGGCATTGAGTAATGTAGAGAGAGAGATATAGAGACGTTTAAACCAGGTGATGTCATCGCATATGTGGGAGGTGGAACAACATGGTTGGTTAAGGCATATTGAGCGGGGCTATAGGCTCTACAGTGAAATAAGACAGTAATCACTAACCAGGACAGTAATGAACAAGGCATATTGATATTAGGAAGAGGCATGCGTAGCCAAGTGATCATATAGGTCCAGTGGTGGTTGGGCTGGCTGGTTACGCGGCGATTCAGACAGTTAGCAGGCCTGTGCTAGCAAGCTAGCAGGCGGGGTCTAGTAAGCTAGCATAAGGGCCTTAGAGAGATGGGGGTAAAGTCTGTTTTTGCCTCCTCGTGCTGTGACATCGATAGACCAGTCGTGGAATTAGTAGGGTTCCAAGTAGCAGAGGGGTCTAAGTCCAGTTGGCAAAATGGGTATAGTAGTTGCAAGAAACTGGCCAGTGGATCAGCTAACAGTATGCTATAGATAGCTAGCAGGCCGCGGTTAGCAGAATGGGCCTTCAGGGGACTTTGCGCCTGAGGGGTCTGTTGGGATCCTCGGGCAGATTATGTCGGTATTCCAGTCGTGAAGGATCAGCGGGGTTCCGTGCCCCGTACCGACAGTAGAAGGGGTCTGGATATTGTAGCTGAGGAGAGGGCTTCAGGAGTAGCCCAGGAGCCCTAGCCGGGAGATGGGTCTAGCATGGGCTAGCCCCAGGCTAGTTGGTGCTTGCTCCGGGACGGAAACGTTAGTTATTTATTATTATTTGTTACTTTTATTTTTTATGTCAGAGGTCATTCTCCTTGACTAACAGAATGTGGAGATGGACAAAGCCCAAAGAGAAGCTGGCAGAAACAGGTAAAGTATAAATAGAAGGAAAATAGTTGTAAAAAGTATTACATCTACATACTGTACGTACCTATAGATGTAACATTTGCAAAGAATGTACAGTTATTTTTTTAGAACAAATTAAAACCAATTGTTAATCTAGTGAGAAAAACAAAAACCCTTTCACCGGCATTCAGGATCCCAATTCTTATTACAATCATTGTTTTCTGTGATTATGTGTCCCAGAGCATACCAGATTACGGACATTTTTTAAATGACATTAGACACAAAACACCCACTAGACAAAGACATAAAAGGAACACACATCTCCTGCTACCCTCGCAAAACATTCAGGCAAGCGCACACACATGGACAAATGCCCGCAGGAGCACAGGCACGTGCGTGCTTACACACACACACACATATATACATACACATACTTTCCCAGGAGCTACTGCATTCGGCCAGCCCACAGTGAGGTAAACATTTTGCCATTAGAGTTTATACTAGTAGGTCAGGTAGGTACTGTAAATGTAGTGGTGGCTCTCCACCATTACTCAAATGGGCAGCAGCATCATACATACACCCACTAGTCTATTGAAGAAGTGAGGAAGCTGTTGGCATTTATCCATATTCCATTTTCCACCACACAGCAGAAAACATATCCAGGACATCCAAACAATAGATTAAGGTATTACGTTTGCAGTAGAACACAGGCAAGCATTTTGGCACCAGATCAAATCTGCTAATCAACTTTTTAAGGTGCATTCATCATGTTGAAGTGAATTATAGTTGTATAACTAACTAAAGCCTCTTCAGAAGACATTTGTTGTTTGAATTCAACCTTGGATGGTTGACTTCTTAACTTTTATAGAATACCAAAACTCCCAACATGAATCAATATTTGTGATTTGGTGATGCCAAATAAGGTTTTGTGAGAGCTCCTGATTTGAAGATAACATTTGTGAACCATCTTGAGATCTCTTGGGGACAGCATGCACCATTCCAATGCAGAACACACAATTTGTTTTATGAACCACACAAGAGAGAGAGAGAGAGAGAGAGAGAGAGAGAGAGAGAGAGAGAGAGAGAGAGAGAGAGAGAGAGAGAGAGAGAGAGAGAGAGAGAGAGAGAGAGAGAGAGAGAGAGAGAGAGAGAGAGAGCTTACCCCAACGTGGTCATTGTGACTATGGTGTACCAGAAGGAGGCTGGAATGCTGGTGAACTTGGTCGACGACGACCCCTTCTCTGCGTAGAACATGACCGTGGCGAAGATGATGATGGCCATGGTGAGGGAGAAGAGGAGGAAGCCCAGCTCGGAGGCGCAGCTCTTCAGCGTGTACCCCAGGATCCTGAGGCCCTGCGAGTGGCGGGAGAACTTGAAGATGCGGAACACACGGAACACTCTGAGCGTGACGAAGGCCCCGCTCACATCCTCATTGTCAGTCATCACCAGGCCGATGTAGTAGGGAAAGATGGCTACCACGTCTATGATGCTCATCACACTGCGCATAAATTGGTAGCGGCTGGGTGCGGCGAACAGTCTCATGAGGTACTCCACGGTGAAGATGAGGACGCAGGCTGTGTCCATGCAGAAGAAGGCGATGGTATAGCGCTCGCCACACGGCATATCCTTCTGTGAAGGCGTGGCACCGCAAGGTACCGTCTCTATCACGTTGGTCAGGACTGAGATGGCGATGAAGAAGCCAGTGACATAGTAGAACACAAGGGCCATGGTGGAGGTGTGAGGGTTCTCAAAGGCCCTCCACATGGTCTCTCTGTATGTCATGTTGGGCAGCTTGCAGTCCTTGTTGTCATCCTGGTCATCCTGGAGACGCTCAGCGTTCTCCCGCTTCCGGTCCTTGTACTCTTCGTAGCAGCAGTCGCCAATGATCTCCGGAATGATGCCGAAGAAAGTTAGCTCTTCGTCATAGGCCGAGATGCACTCGTAGCGAGGATAGTGCAACTTTCCCGTCCGGTAGAAGTTGAGAATGCTGCGGAAGGAGTCTGGGTCCCGGTCGAAAAAGTACTCCTTTGTCTCCTCATCGTAAAAAAACTGTTTCTCTGAGCTTCCCAGCAGGGTGTCTGGGTAGCGGTCCAGTGTGGTCCTCCAGGTCTGGAAGCGTCGTCCACTCACGTTCAGGATGATCAGCTCGTCATGTCTCTTTCTGTGGTCTCTAGGAGCAATGGGCATGGGGCAGTTGGCCACAGGCATCCAGCCAATAGCTGCTGCCCGTGCAAAGGGAAGCCATGCAGCCACTCCTGCCGCCATGGCGACTCACTCTGTGTTCCGGCTTGCCTTAAAATTACCTGCCATCTTGAGCAGAGAAACAGACAAAACACACAATCAGTAACAACTCATGAATACAACATTTCCATGATAAGGTGATTGCATGGTACAGTGCCTTCAGAAGGTTTTCACACCCCTTGACTTTTTCCAGATGTTGTTGTGTTACCGCCTGAATTTAAAAAGGCTTTACATTTAAATTGTTTGTCACTGGCCTACATGCATCGTTTTTGTTTGTGGAAGACAGACGGAAGACTGAGGGACCACCTGTGATAATTAGCGATCTAGCATGCTCCGAACAACTGTGCGTAACGGAAGAAGGCCACCAGAAATGTGCTGTCATTGAGCAAAACTGCAATCTGCAACTGTGATGAAGCTGGTTAAAACAGTGTACACTCGGTGGCCAGTTTATTAGGTCACCGCCCAATTCCTGAAAAGGGTTCGCTCCTACAGACACTTGGCCATACTGTTCGATTGAACATTAAAATGGGCAAAACAAGTGACCCAAGCAGCATTGAGCGTGGTGGTATGATCGTCTGTGCCAGGCACGCTGGTTCCAGTATCTCACAAATGGCCAGCTTCCTGGGCTTTTCATGGACGGCAGTGTCTAGGGTTTCCTGATAATGGTGCGACAAACAAAAAACATCCAGTCAGTGGCCTTTTTGTGGAGCGAAAACAGCTTGTTGATGAGAGGTCCAAGGAGAATGGCAAGAATCGTGCAAGCTAATAGGCAAGCCACAAACAGGCAAAAAACGGTGCAGTACAACACTAGAGTGCAGATCGGCATCTGAGAAAGCACAACTCGTCGGTCCTTGTCACGGATGGGCTATTATAGCAGACGACCACACTGGATTCCACTCCTATCAGCTAAAAACAAGAAGAAACAGCTCCAGTGGGCACGCGATCACCAACAATTGACAATTGAGGAGTGGAAAAACATTGCCTGGTCTGACGAATCCCGGTTCCTGTTGCATCATGCTGACGGCAGAGTCAGGATTTGGCGTAAGCAGTCCATGGCCCCATTCTGCCTGGTGTCAACAGTACAGGCTGATGGTGGTGTAATGGTGTGGGGAATGTTTTCCTGGCACACGTTAGGTCCCTTGATGCCAATTGAGTAACGTTTCCATTCCCCAAATAATTCAGGCTGTTTTGGAGGCAAAGGGGGGTTCGACCCAGTACTAGATGGGTGTACCTAATAACTATATTTTGCATTTATTTTGATGTGATATGAAAGTAAAGAGATTAATGTTTCTACAACCGTATTGCAATGGAGAATCGATTTAGATGGAGTATTTGGCAGTCTGCCTCTGAAAATAACATATAAGGTCCTTGGACCAATGGTAGGCTCCTTAAAAGTACATCTTGGGCTATGGATGCAAGGATTATAACAAGAATCCCTCTGCAAGAACACCACCTCTAAAAGACCTCTAAGCAGGCTGTCAAATTCCCTGTCATTTCCAGAGCTCACAGAACAGAATGTTTAAGACAGAGAGGATAATGTGAAGTCTCGTTAGGAAGCTCTGTTAACAGCTATGGCAAATAGAAGTGGTCTGTTCAGAATAGAACGAGACCTGTAGAGTCAGAATTGCATACCTGCCATACTGCTAAGTATGTATCCGATTTAAGGATAATATTTAGAACGATTGTCAAAATATCGAAAATCCAGTATACTTCTGCTTTTTTATTGCTCATTTAGATAATTTGATCACTCTTTTGTTGCTGCGAATTTTTCTGCAAAGCAGGAAATGCAAACGTGTGGTGTATTCGAGTTTTAATAAAGGTTTCTGAAGTTTGTCATTTCCACATTGAAATTTCAGACTTGATTTGCCTTAACAAAAAATATATCCATTCCTTATAATCCACATGTTAATTCACATTTCCTGTTGCTGCAGGATTAATTTCCTTCTGTTTGCAAACTGGCTCAGATGAAGATCCTGCATGCTGTAGCCTAGCGCTGATTGAATACAATTCAGTAGTTTGATGAATAAGTAAAACATTTTTGCTGGTTTAACATTCCGATAACCATTCTCAACTCCACATGTCAGGCTACTTGTAGAAAAAAAGACCAGCACATTAGAAACAAATAGGGACAACTCACGTGCTCAATCAAAGCTTTCTATATCACTTACCGCCAAACAAGGAAAGATCCCAAGAAATGTATTGCGCGATCCTCCAGTAAAATAATTCCTCGGAGGAAAAGCTACATATTTTGAAGGACGCATTGACAAAGGACCTCTATACGAATAAACGAACCAAGTATAGAGGAACACGAGATGGGTGATGGATGTTGATGCGTTGAACGACCCGAAACGTGTTGATGAAATTCACCAAAACCTTGGATGTCTTTCTTTAAACCACACCTGCATCTAGTGGCACCTGCGGTTTGGACAGAAAGCACAGATTCATTTTGCAGTCTTCGGGATGATATTCACACCTACCTCATGTCGGTGAAGACTAGAATAGTGGATGATGGATGTAGGAGTCAGTCTCCGCAATGTCTCTCTCTCTCTCCCGCTCTCTCTCTCTCTCTCTCTATTTATCTCTTGTGCGCATAGGCTCTAACACTCTCCATCTCCCCTCATAAATTTACCGTGACAAATCAGTCCACTCAACCAGCTACACGGACTGATTTGTCAACACTTTATTCATGTTTTTTCTTTCTTCTTTACGTTTTATAGGTTAATGTGAGAAAATACATCTTGATTATGCACGCCTTTATTGGGGGAGTTGGTATACTGTGAAAGTTCCTAATTCAATTATGTGCAGCACGGTGAGGGAAAGTTGCCTTCTAGAGAAATCTTATCACATGACAGTGTATAATAACTAGAACACTTGATAGTTATGATCGAGAAGGGTTTGCAGCGTGCTTTTTAACATTTTCTTTAGTACAGGGTAATATATCACGATTTAATGGTCATCTCGTCGTTTAAACCCACTCATCAAATCGAATGTTTACTCTATAATGAAAAGTGGAAGGCTTTTATATTTAGCCTCTAACTTACACGTATTACCATGTAATGTGTCAAGTAAATGCATTGTTAATTATCTTACAGTGTGAACATGTAAATGTTACGGCTCATCCGAACTGGGATTTGGGTTGAAAAATCCGAAAGGCTTGTTTTGACGGATTACAGAAATTCAAATTCAGAGCTCCAAAATGATATTCCATACACTGTGATTGGAGGAAGCGTGGAAAGGTTATGTTGCTTTAAAAGTTGATTAAATGTTATCCCACTTAGGAGACAAGTAGACGAAAAATGCCCTTGAAAGATTTTGCTGAGTGCTAGAGAGCTCTTTGTTTATGCCCATTCAGGATCATTCACACCCTCTTAAACCATAGACCCACCAATCTCTTCAAGAATTAACATGTAAATGCAAGCTCAACCATCAGCCTGGTCAACCTCTCCATTATCTCAGCCAATCATGGCTAGCCAGGAAAGACCCTGTCTTTCTTCTTTACAGCTCAGTGCTTTTTCCTTGGCTAAACTAGGCTAATCATTTAACATTTTTATTCATATTTAAGGATCACATATACGTTTGTAATTAAGGCACATAAAGTTCACATGTTCAACAAGGCATTTCTGCAAAAAAAAAAAAAAAAAAAAAAAAAATTCTATAATTTTTCAAACTGCCCTACTGTGAAGAAGGAACTAGAGTCATCCACCCCCTGTTGGGCTGGCATGTCACAAATGATGGATGGTACATATTAAAATGTTTAAGTCTTATTTTTTATTTTTTAATCATAGTGAGAAGTAATTAAGTAGGATTTGAGATCATACAAAATGTAGACCTCAACACGGGGATTACATTCATTATTACTACTATATCCATATTTATTACCCAAGAGAGGCAGTAAACATTGGCCTGGGGAAAGTAGAGAGCTTAGAGTATTACTTTATTAATCCCAATTTGGGAAATTATTTTCTCATGCATCGTTAATGACTTGACAGGACGCAATGACAGGACACGTAACGATGACCAACGCATGATTAAAAAACAAAAGGCACACGCACCAACCATAGTATCCCAAATTGAATAGTCTGATTCCAGTGCTGTTTTCCATCCTACTCTGGAAGGAAAACAGGAAGCAGCATTTCCCAATAGACAGTTAATCAATTACACTCATTAAAAAGCCTCATAGCTGTGTGGGTAAAAAGGACTGTCTCAACCTCTCTGTGGAACATCTGGGCAGGATGTTACCTGCCACTGAAGCTGCTCCTGTGTTGCGTTAAAGTGTCGTGGAGTGGGTGTGTGTCATTGTCCATGATCGTGTCTGTTTTTACTGGCATCCTTTTTATGAACATGTCTAGGCTGCAGCCAATTGTAGCACTGGCTTTGTTAAGGATTTTGTAAAGCTAGTTTTAAGTCCTCCTTAGCTAAATTCCCTTTCCAGCACATAATGGCATAGGTCACTACACTCGCCATGTCACTGCTATAGAACATACAAAGCATTTTGTCACATACATTAAAAGATCTAAGCTTCCCTAAAAAGTACAGTCTGGATTGATTTTCTTGCTTTGTAGACACTGTGAGAGTACTCCTTCCAGTTCAGTTTGTTGTCCACTAGTACACCCTAGTACTTACAAGAGTCAACAGTGCCAATCTCTTCAAAATGAATAGAAATGGGATTAAAGACACATTTATTTGTCCTCAAATCTACCACTAGCTCCTTGGTCTTATCATGTGTCATATCACTGAGCATACAGCATGTGTCATCCAATTCCCTCGTTGCGCTGTGCAGACATATTATTCCGTAAGGGAGCTAAGCCTACACAACTCAGAGTATTTACTTGGCCTCAAGTTCACTGTTGCTTAATAGCCTTCACAAACTTGGACAAAAAAAATCTGAAACAATTGTCTTTCCCTGAGTATCCGTATCCATACTTTACCGTTCAAAAAGGTCCCCCAGAAGGACATTCTTTCAACAATTTCCATTATGAATGTGAGGTATTCAAAAAGGCCCTAATTTGCTCTGGAGACCTTGAAGTAATGAAATAACCCTCTGACTTAAAACAGACACTAAAATAACACTCGAGCTAACATACTCACTGGCAACACACTGGTGCTGCTATGGAAAACCCCTATTTTTCCGCCCTACAAGCCTCCTAACCATAGAGAAGTTGAAGGAACACCAGACCTTCCTCACATCTCCCTCTTCAGTCCCATGCAGCCAGTCGATGCATGGGCTCAAGGCCCCCTCGGCTGACTGTGTCATGTTGGCCTTTTGAAAGGACGTCTTCACGGGGAACAGATGGAAAAAGAAGAAGTCTCGATGATGAAACACACTTTTGATGAAAATTCTTGTAATGTAGCAAATGTTCTTCAGATGAAGGCATTTAAAAGCATTGCGTCTTTGAACAATTTATCTTAAATGAAATGTGTTTTAGAAAACACCCTGGCATGGAAGGTATTTTTAAGAATATGCATGCTCTAAGTAGCTGGAGGGATACTGATATGTGACACTATTCCATTACATAAACTCCTTTCATGTTCCTGCTAAAAGGATTTTGAAGGAGGAAAAAAATAAAATGTCTCTTTCCACAAAAGATGAGAGAATACTTGTTTTTCTTTCTTTTACTGGTGCAACTGTATTTCAATGTCATTGTTCTGCATGAATGTATCATTTACAGTACCAGTCAAAAGCTTGGACACACCTACTCATTCTAGTGTTTTACATTGTAGAATAATAGTGAAGACATCAAAACTATGAAATAACACATATGGAATCATGTAGTAACCAAAAAAGTGTTAAACAAATCAAAATATATTTTATATCTGAGATTCCTCAAAGTAGCCACCCTTTGCCTTGATGACAGCTTTGCACACTCTTGGCATTCTCTTAACCAGCTTCATGAGGAAGTCACCTGGAATGCATTTAAATTAACAGGTGTGCCTTGTTAAAATATCGTTTGTGGTATTTCTTTCCTTCTTAATGCGTTTGAGCCAATCCGTTGTGTTGTGACAAGGTAATGAAACTGGCTCTCATGAGGAGCCAGTTTCATCAGGAAAGAAGACCCAGAGTTACCTCTGCTGCAGAGGATAAATTCATTAGAGTTAACTGCACCTCAGATTGCAGTCCAAATAAATGCTTCCCAGAGTTCAAGTAACAGACACATCTCAACATCAACTGTTTAGAGGAGACTGCATGAATCAGGCCTTCATGATCGAATTGCTGCAAAGAAACCACTACTCAAGGACACCAATAAAAAGTAGAGACTTGCTTGGGCCAAGAAACACGAGTAATGGACATTAGACTGGTGGAAATCTGTTCTTTGGTCTGATGAGTCCAAATTTGAGATTCTTGATTCCAACCGCTGTGTCTTTGTGTGATGCAGAGTTGGTGAACAGATGATCTCTGCATGTGTGGTTCCCACCGTGAAGCATGGGGCGGGTGTTATGATTAGGGGGTGCTTTGCTGTTGGCACTGTCTGTGATGTATTTAAGGCACACTTCAAGGCACACTTAACCAGGATGGCTACCACAGCATTCTGCATCAATACGCCATCCCATCTGGTTTAAGCTTAGTGGGACTATCATTTGTTTTTCAACAGAACAATGACCCAAAACATACCTCCAGGCTGTGTAAGGGCTATTTGACCAAGAAGGAGAGTGATGGAATGCTGCATCAGATGACCTGGCCTCCACAATCACACTATCTCAACTCAATTGAGATGGTTTGAGATGAGTTGGACCACAGAGTGAAGGAAAAGCAGCCAACAAGTGCTCAGCATATGTGGGAACTCCTTCAAGACTGTTGGAAAAGCATTCCAGGTGAAGCTGGTTGAGAGAATGCCCAGAGTGTGCAAAGCTGTCATCGAGGAAAAGGTGCTACTTCGAAGAATCTAAAATCTAAAATATATTTTTTGGGGTTACAAAAAAACATGACTCCATATGTGTTATTTCATAGTTTTGATGTCTTCACTATTATTCTACAATGTAGAAAACAGTAAAAATAAAGAAAAACCCTTGAATGAGTGGCTGTGTCCAAACATTTGACTGTTACTGTATATTGGGACTAGATGTGAAGCTTTGCACTGTCAATCTTGATCTTTGTCTCACAATCATTATAACAACCACTCACATTCAGTGATTAGTCATATGCTCAGAATGTTATTACACATTAGGTGCAATTATTCATGATGACCATATCGTAATGGGAAGAAATGTTTCTTCAAGGTAGAGAAGATGTTTTGGAGCGAAATTGGAATCTGAAAGAAACAGAATGTCTAAACTGTCGGGTCTTTGACACTTTCCCCTTTTCTCCCGCTGAAAGAGCAGCCACAAGATGTTGGCACCATTGTCATGGGAACAGAAGAGGACTACCTGGTGCGGTGGTCTCAGGTACTGTTGGACTACCTCAAATCATCTCGGCTCTGACACACACACAAACGCATGCTTTGCAGTTCCATCAACCCATCTATATACGGCAGGTAGCCTAGTGGTTAGAGCGTTGGGCTAGTAACCAAAAGGTTGTAAATAAGAATTTGTTCTTAACTGACCTGCCTTGTTAAATAAAGGTAACATTTTAGAAATATACCTCTCACACCCTACAGTAACCTGTGGATCATGAGAGAACCTTCATAAATTGGCAGAACGTTTACAACCTATTTGTTGACACTTTATGTCGTGTCCCGTAATACTTTATTTGAAATGAGACACCTTTGTTTATTCATAAGACATCCGTAAAGACTTTATATCATTTGATGCTGTAAAGTCAGACACCCTCGACCAATCACAACACAGAGAGATTCACTTTCTATGATCTCTCTCCCTCTCTCTGCTCTGATAGACATGGGCCTGCAACTCTCATCTCTCCAGCGTTGCACTACATAATTTATTTCCTTACAGAATCATAGTTGCGCGAAGAGTTCTGTAGGAGCTGCAGCACCCCTGATAAATTGAATTATATTTCCCAAAGTTATAGAATTACTGCTGGTTTTTCAGAAAGAAATTAAATAATTCAGAATAGCCTACTACACCATGAGAATGCCTATAATGTAGCCACAGAGGATAAATAGCTTATTTAAAAAATTGCCGAGTTGTGGATTGTGTGTAACCCAATAACAACACAGAGCCTACTACAATTGCCATCGATAAAATGCCATTGTCTTCATTGTCCGTAGCTTATGCCTGCCCATACCACAACCCCACCGTCACCAACAGGGACTCTGTCACAACGTTGACATCAGCAAACCGCTCACCCACACAATGCCATACACAATGCCATACACGTGGTCTGCGGCTTTGAAGCCTGTTGAACTTACTGCCAAATTCTTGAAAACAACTTTGGAGGTGGCTTACGGTAGAGAAATTAACATTCAATTCTCTAGTAACAGCTCTGGTGGACATTCCTGCAGTTAACATGCCAATTGCACGCTCCATCAAACTTGAGACATCTGTGGCATTGTGGCAGTTTTACAAAACTGCACATTTTAGAGTGGCCTTTTGTTGTCCCCAGCGCAAGGTGCACCTGTGTAATTATCATGCTCTTTTGATATGCCACACCTGTCAGGTGGATAGATTATCTTGGCAAAGGAGAAATGCTCACTAACAGGGATGTAAACAAATTTATAAAGAACAGGTTTATGTCACATTTGACATTGGTGGTTATGTCACACAGTTATACCACATTTATGAACTCTTTATAGAGCATGGCATATGGTCATAGATGTTTTGTAACACATTTATGTAGCGCTCATGGAGGCTTTATGAAGCCTTTATAAGCTGAAAGTCATTGAAAGCGGGACTGTATAGGTCATATTATACACATTTTCTAATCATATACTGTCCATATTGTCTGTACACACCATCATATACATATATATTTACATTCCAGACTCTGACATTGCTCGTTTTGATATTTCTTTTTTTCTTTTGGGGATTTATGTGTATTGTTTGGTATTATTGCACTGCTAGAAACATTTGCATTTTTGCTACACCTGCAAAACATCTGCAAAATATGTGTATGCGACCAACTAAATAAAGTTTTATTTTATTTGGATTTGGTCTCGCCCTTCGATCATTGCCAGATTCCTTTGACTGAGCATTGTCAGGTCAACTTCAAGATGAATAGCTAGATCGCCTGTGGCTATTAATGTGGCTATCAATCTTCAGTGGTTTGAAATTCCTCACACAAGCCAAAATACATGATTTCAGGCTAAGTAACAGTGACAACATTGTGGTGATAGAGCTGTAATGTGTCATCATCCAAGCACCCTTGGTTGAATGAAATTAAAGATGCATTCACTGGGATCAAACTGAATTTTTCATGAATTAAAGCCTGCTTACCTGTTCTGGGCATTTGCAGCTGCTCCTGAGTTTATGAAAGCATGTTGGCTGGCACATAGCGAATTAATTGTTGACATCTGAATCTGGTCCTGTCACTGTTGAACGGACAAGAGCAGAAGATAAGGACATTATTAAAGTGTCAGGCTTTGTGTTGCATTTGTGCAGCTTGTATGAAATCATTTGTAGGCCTATTCAAACGTTACAATTTTCTCTAGATACAACCTTTTCTCCTCAGCCACTCTCAAAATCCTACATAGAAATGTTTGCCATTCATCATCCTCAAAATAGTCTCACTGTAAAAAGGAGGCTTATAGACAGTGAAACAGAAGACTTATTCAGTAGGTTTGGAGAAGTCTAGTTCCATGATTTGATTTGCATTCCTTGGAAGAATAATGGACTCTTTGAATTCTGAACAGTCGCTTTGATTTCTTAAGTGTACTTTTTGTCTGCTTTTTTTTATTTTTTAAATGAGCACTGTATCTAACTATAATCCTCAAAACCGTTTGACTTTGAAAAGGAGATGCATACAGGCCAAGGGAAAAGTTACTTGTTTGTATCGGTTTAAGCTCAATATGGTGACGTCCATTAGAAGCGAAGCCCTTCTGTCAAAACTCTCAAATTGGTTTTCTATGAGAGTATAAAAGACTTCCAGAACAGAAAAAACAGTGGCACATATTGACATTTTATGCCGAGCCCCTGTACAAGGGTAAACAAAATAATTGAGGTCACATCATGCAGTTCATGCACTTATAGTAGGCTTGGATTTTCACCGGGTAATGATAATAGCTATTACCATTTCAAAGTGAAGGACTCTTCTCTGGCATAGTCAGTGGGTACTGTATCATTGTGATTGTATAGGAGAGAAACTGAGTGATGTATGTAGAGTGTCAATCAAGGACCGAGAGCATGGTTGTGACAGAAAAAAAGGGGTAACATTTTTCCCTCCTAACTGCAGCAACATGTGTGGATCTCGGAAAGAAAATGCGTTTTTACATTTTGCTAAAAGCAATTAGCACACGGTCAATGGGTTCAATAAGGAAAGGCTTTTGGGGGGAAGAACCGAGTAACATAATAAAGTGTGAATGTAAATCAACAATTCATACAATCCTTGGAAATATCTGTGATGTTGACGCATCTACAGTAGATGGATATACTCTGTGTATCCTAATAAATCTCAGGGATTTAAATCCAATAAGAAGAAGATTTGCAGAGGTTGGCACTTCCCACTGGGCACACCATGTCATTTCAACATGGATAATTGGCTAATATTTGGTTGAGACGTTGATCAATGAGATTACAACCTATACTCACCCACTCAAAAAGACAGCCAAAAGTTAGTTGAATTTCCAATGTCATCACTACGCTTTCAACCATCTTAAAAGCACAACCAAATTCCAATGGAAAAACAATGTCTGTTTTTTGGTATTGATGTCACCCAAATGTCTATCACTGTGCTTTCAACAGTGCCGTTTAAGATGAGGGAGGACAATTTTTTTAATCTTCATCAGCATGGCCTTATTTCTGTTACACCATGCTGGATGACTGTCATTCATCTTCTGTTCACCCAGTTCACCGTAACATCAATAGGTTTAGGCTACTACATGATACTAGAATTTTCCCTATACCCATCATGAGGTTGCTACAACCTAGCCTATGAATGAAAGTTTACAATGTGTCACGCCTGCTCCCGCTCTCCCTCTCTGGCGTTTGAGGGCGCCAGACTGCCTATCATTACGCACACCTGTCCCCTTCATTACGCGCACCTGCGCCTCATTGGACCCACCTAAACTCCATAATTATTTGATTGCCTCCCCTTTATCTGTCCGTTTCCTCTGTTCCATCCCTGTGTCCCTGTTGTTATTTTGTCCCCTGTCCAGACGCTGTTCCTGTCCTGTTTCATGTCCGTTATTTATTACATTTTCTCCCTATACCTTCTTCCTGTCTCCAGCGTTGATCCTCACAGAATGCTGAAACCAAAATTGGAAGCATCAGGGAGGCCTTGGGTTTTGTTGGAGATGTCTGGTCCGGGTGCCATCGTCGATGGAACCAGGGATGCCTCAGCTAGCTCGCCGGGCTTCCACGCCCACCTGGCTCGAGAGGTTTTTCTTGCCCCAATGGGCTTGGCAGGCTCCCACCCCACGTAATGCTTCAGACGGCCATTAGGCTCCCATGCCTCAGCTGGTTCGCAAAGCTCCCACGTCTCAGCAGGATCATCAGGCTTTCACGCCTCAACCAGATTGTCAGGCTCCCACGCCTCAGCCATTTCGCCAGGCTCCTATTCCTCTGCTGGTTCGTCAGGCTTCTACACCCCCAGCCGGCTTGTCCAGCGCCCATGCCTCAGCCGGCCCGTCAGGCACTTCCAGGTGGGACGCCGAGTGGTGCCCCTAGAGGGGGGTCCTGTCACGCCTTCATGACGCGCACCTGCACCTCATTGGACCCACCTGAACTCCATAATTATTTGATTGCCTCCCCTTTATCTGTCTGTTTCCTCTGTTGCATCCCTGTGTCAGCATTGATGTTGTTATTTTGTCCCCTGTCCAGACGCTGTTCCTGTCCTGTTTCATGTCCGTTATTTATTAAATGTTCTCCCTGTACCTGCTTCCTCTCTCCAGCATCGATCCTCACGCAATGTAGGTGCACACAAGTCAAGTGAAAAATGTGAGGTGACATCCTGACTAGTCTCCTAGTCCCTGCAGCTGAAAAACATCCCCACAGCATGATGCTGGCACCAACATCCTTTAACGTAGGGATGGTGCCAGGTTTCCTTCAGACGTGACACTTGGCATTCAGGCCAAAGAGTTCAATCTTGGTTTCATCAGACCAGAGCATCTTGTTTCTCATGGTCCTTTAGATGCCTTTTTGCAAACTCCAAGCAAGCTGCCATGTGCCTTTTACTGAGGAGTGGCTTCGGTCTGGCCACTCTACCATAAAGGCCTGGTTGTTGGAGTGCTGCAGAGATGGTTGTCCTTCTGAAAGGTTCTCCCATCTCCACAGAGGAACTCTGGAGCTCTGTCAGAGTGACCATCAGGTTCTTGGTCACCTCCCAGACCAAGGTCCTTCTCCCCCGATTGCTCAGTTTGGCCGGGTGACCAGCTCTAGGAAGAGTCTTTGTGGTTCCAAACTTCTTCCTTTTAAGAATGATGGAGGCCACTGTGTTCGTGGGGACCTTCCATGCTGCAGAAATGTTTTGGGTACCCTTCCCCAGATCAGTCCAGCTCATGAGCTCTACGGACAATTCCTTCGACCTCATTGCTTGGTTTTTGCTCTGACATGCACAGGTCTGTGGGACCTTATATAGACAGGTGTGTGAATTTCCAAATCATGTCCAAATAATTGGATTTGCCACAGGTGGACTCCAATCAAGTTGTAGAAACATCTCAAGGGTGATCAGTGGAAAAAGGATGCACCTGAGCTCAATTTCGAATCTCATAGCAAAAGGTTTGAATACTTATGTAAATAAGTTATTTCTGTTTTTTTTTTTTTAATACATTTGCTACTTTAAAAAAAACTGTTTTTGCTTTGTCGACATGGGGTATTGTGTGTAGATGGATGAGGAAAACAATTAATTGAATCAATTTTAGAATAAGGCTGTGTCACGACTTCCGCCGAAGTTGGCTCTCCTGCCTATTCGGGCGGTGCTCGGCGGTCGTCGTCACCGTCCTACTAGCCACTTCCGATCCCTTTTTCGTTTGTCTGTTGGTTTTGTCTTATTAGTTTCACCTGTGTGTATTTTAGTTTAATAAACGTCCTTATATGTAGTAGGTTGTCCCACCCTTGTTTTGTGCGGGATTGTTTTTGTATTCGTGTCATTTGGTGTAGCACTTGTGTTTTATTCTCCGGTCTATTTTGATCCTGTGTTGGATTATTCACCCTGTGTGTTGGGTTGACTGTGTTTTTTGTGCGCCGGAGAATAAACTGTTCGAATCACTGAAACCTGCTCTCTGCGCCTGATTCCACCCACCTTGATAAAACGTGACAGGCTGTAACATAGCAAAACGTTGAAAAGGGGAAGGGGTCTGAATACTTTCCGAATGTACTGGAGATGTTTCATTATCTTGACTGGACGTCAGCATCCATTTGTCTTGATGCCATAGATGTCATCTGGAGGACTTTGCTGTTTAAATGAGTCTATAGTCTGACGTCCATATCCATCTGGTGTGAATGTCGACATGGAATCCACCCTCACAGCCCTCAATCATGGCTAGGACCATGAAGTTTACCTGTGTCAGTGGCTCACGTGACTTCACCAACATAACTGAATGATAATCCAGGGTGGATTCTATGTCAACACGGCTCTCAAGTTCTAACTACAGGTGAGGAAGAGTAGGGATGTTTAGTGCCATTCACACCAGACGGATATGGACGTCACACCCTAGACTGTTATCAACTGTTTTTGTACAATTTTAGCAGTTTTGACTTTGCAGCTGGCCTATCTAAGGGGAAATTGTTCAGTATGCCTCCAGAACAAGACTCAAGACAATAAACATACTCCTGCACCAGGAAACCAACCTCTGGTGGACCAGAACAACAACATAAGGTTAGTGGTTTTATGGCTTACACATAAAAAAAACTGTTACAAATCTACCGTGTATACTGTATAGTGTTAAACGTAACCCTACCTTACATAAAACTTACCGAGCACTGTAATCAGATAAACAAATAGTAGGTTTTATGACATACAATTAAAATATTTTTCTACATTGAAACCTGTCCATCTTTTTTATTAACAAGGTTTGTGGTGAATTGAAAGGGTTTGATCCACCTTAGGCCAGGAGTGTTTCCAATTCACATGACCGGACAAGAAAACCCCCAGCCCTATAGTCATAGCACAGATGAAATGAGATACTATCTATAACAAGGCAACAATAAACATGTCATCCCACACGAATTATGCCGCGTCCACCCTTAGGAACATTGAGATATTGCGTGTAACTAACACATTTCAGTTAATTACTATAGCTCCCGCCTTGGGCCAATCAGTGTAATTTTGTAAATGCCGGAACTCTGTGGCAAGGCGCATCATTCATCTTTCATTCATCTTTTGTCAAAGGCTACGATTCGGTCCCAGAGTTCTACCCGACCATGTCATGAGATCAGGAAAAACTCCAGGCCCCCCAAAAAGTTAAGAACGAATTTTGCCACTCTACTTTTGAACCTTTGGTGCCACCTCTGAGTAATTCACACAAGTATCTCTCCTAGACTCTCTCTCTCCCACTCTCAGAAGGTTCCCATATTAACATGACTTATGCATGTACATGTGTTGTTACTGCAGGAGAAATCGAAGGCAACTTCTTATTCTATTCAACTTCTTATTCTGCTCTTGATGCAATTCGCATCAAAGGAGAGCAGGCGACAGCAAGATAAAGAGGGATTCGAGTAACGTATTGTAAACAGAGTGCAGGAGCAAAAGGATGAATAGACCCTTAAAGGAGAGAAAGGGAATTGTGGAGGACAGAGTTAAGTCCTCCAACAAAGTGAGTGCAAGAGCAAGAGGGACGAGTGGGATGGAGTGAGGTCTTCAGTGAGACATTAACAAAGCATACAGAGAGAGGGGAACGGATGAGGCTGCTCAGGAGGAGTTTAGACATCTGAGAATCTCGGCTAACAAAACAAACAGCCATCATGGTTGCTTTTAACCAATCAGCATTCAGGATTAGACCCACTCCTTGTATAATTATATACAGTACCAGTCAAAAGTTTGGACACACCTACTCATTCAAGGGTTTTTCTTTATTTTTGACTATTTTCTACATTGTAGTGAATACATCACAGCTATGAAATAACACATATGGAATTATGTAGTAACCAAAAAAAGTGTTAAACAAATCAAAATATATTTTATATTTGAGATTCTTCAAAGTTGCAACCCTTTGCCTTGATGACAGCTTTGCACGCTATTGGCATGATCTCAATGTAGAAAATAGCAAAAATAAAGAAAAACCCTTGAATGAGTAGGCTGTCCAAACTATTGACTGGTACTGTATATGTCCTCCCCTACCATATGCCATAGTCAAATATAGGTTAAGATGGCATATTGTCAACTGGAACTCCAACATGACTTTCTTGCTATTGCTCAAAGCTGTGGAAACGCTGCAGCTTGATTAGCTATCTGCCTGCCTCACATCACCGTTGAATGATTATGGCTTTAGGGCACCTCACGCTGCGAGGGTGATTCAGAGTAGCTTGCAAACATCACAGGTGTACACTAGTTAATGACCGTGGAGAGGCAGCAGTGACGTTCTGTTAACTAAATACTGTATGTATTTTTTTCCATTATGGTGTGAATTTTATCTGAGGAAGTATACCATGTGGTAGGATTCAAACCACATGACAAGAAGAGGTACAGTTTCTCCCTCCCTAGTATTGTCTTGTCACCTGAAAATGTGCTATATTATCTCAAAAAATGTTTTAATTCAAATTCAAATGAGCACACAAGGGTGGTCTACAGAATCAAGCTGATTTATGTTAGGGTAATGAATTGCATGCTATAAGGAATATCCTTAGGTATACAATTCTGCCCTGACCAATGCACCCAAAGCCTCAAAAGAGAAAAACGTTTCACTAATAGTGCTGATGAAAATCAAGCCGATATGTTTCTAGTTACACTTTGGTGTGTACCTTCCCCTCATACACTATTGGAGTCCAAATGTGTTTTATCAGTTTCTGCATGAACGTCCATGTCCGAGTGCGCGCACGCACACACACACACACACACACACACACACACACACACACACACACACACACACACACACACACACACACACACACACAGAGCCGATGGGATTGTGACGAGCAGGCAACCAAACTCTGTCGCCTCTCACGACCTAGTTTTACTGGTCCTCGTCATTATCCGCAACACTCCTCAGTTATGCAAAGCCATCAAAGTGTTCGAGGCACAAGACAGCCAGGAGAGTATCCTGAGGGGGGAATAAACTCAATGAAAATGGTCTAAATTCTCCTAAATGGATTTCCCACTCGTCTCGAGCTTGGCGACACGTTATCAACAAAACAAGCAGCAAAATGACCAGATCTTGTCTATTTACAGAAAAGCTCACACGTGATTTTTTTATAAAACAGTTACTGCAATGGGGTTTTACATTTTTCATCATTACCACAACATGCTCTGTCATCTCCTGATTAAAAAAATGTCCAGGTTCTAGAAAACATTCTTATCAATGAAGAAGAAATGTTGGGCAACTGAAATGTCCTTTACTTTGTTGTCTGGGCTGTAGAAGGCCTACGACCCTAAACAGTTTGCAAAAGCGAGACGAGTGCAAACTGTGTCCAATCAGTTGTAGGTCAATGGCTGTGCGTAGCCACGGGAAAGAAAAAGGTGTAAAATCATGATGACATTTAGATGGTATTTTCATGAACACTGAACGGGGAGGATCTTTCTTACATCTTTCTATCGCCCATGTTAGTTTTAACTCCATAATAACATGGTCCTAAACTTATAGTTCACTATATATAGTACTCTACATCATTTTTTAAATTGGTCTGCCTGCTTGTATGTGTTACGTGCCTCCTAAGAGGAGGGAAGTGCAGTAGTCAGGAACAGGAGAGCAAGGAAGTCCCAGTAGCACAATCGTTTATTAGCAGTTCCAACTCAACAAACAACAGTTGGGGGAACACGCCCAAACGAAGTCCCCCCACACACAGGGAAAGAAACGCAACTCACAGAGGAGAAACCTCCACTCCTAATTACAGTCCAAAACGGTACAACAACTGTGAGGAAAAAAAACCTGTGGCGCAAACACTCACCCCTAACAGAGCAAACAGCAAACGATCCCGCACAAAGAATAGCAGGCAGCGGAGGTTAATAAAAATGAACTAATAGGACACAGGTGTAAAGTAAAAACAGACAGACACAAATGAAAAGGAAAAATGGATCGGTGGCAGCTAGTAGGCCGGCAACGACGACTGTCGAGCACCGCCCGAACAGGGAGAGGAGCCACCTTCAGTTGAAGTCGTAACAGTATCAAATCAAATCAAATGTATTTACAGTGGGGCAAAAAGTATTTAGTCAGCCACCAATTGTGCAAGTTCTCCCACTTAAAAAGATGAGAGAGGCCTGTAATTGTCATCATAGGTCCACTTCAACTACGACAGACAAAATGAAAAATAAAATCCAGAAAATTACATTGTAGGATTTTTAATGAATGTATTTGCAAATTATGGTGAAAAATAAGTATTTGGTCACCTACAAACAAGCAAGATTTCTGGCTCTCACAGACCTGTAACTTCTTCTTTAAGAGGCTCCTCTGTCCTCCACTCGTTACCTGTATTAATGGCACCTGTTTGAACTTGTTATCAGTATAAAAGACACCTGTCCACAACCTCAAACAGTCACACTCCAAACTCCACTATGGCCAAGACCAAAGAGCTGTCAAAGGACACCAGAAACAAAATTGTAGACCTGCACCAGGCTGGGAAGACTGAATCTGCAATAGGTAAGCAGCCTGGTTTGAAGAAATCAACTGTGGGAGCAATTATTAGGAAATGGAAGACATACAAGACCACTGATAATCTCCCTCGATCTGGGGCTCCACGCAAGATCTCACCCCATGGGGTCAAAATGATCACAAGAACGGTGAGCAAAAATCCCAGAACCACACGGTGGGACCTAGTGAATGACCTGCAGAGAGCTTGGACCAAAGTAACAAAGCCTACCATCAATAACACACTACGCCGCCAGGGACTCAAATCCTGCAGTGCCAGACGTGTCCCCCTGCTTAAGCCAGTACATGTCCAGGCCCGTCTGAAGTTTGCTAGAGAGCAGACCCAGACAGGAAGATCACGTCAGTGACTCAACCCACTCAAGTGACGCACCTCTCCTAGGGACGGCATGAAAGAGCACCAGGCAGAGACAGCAAGGGCAGTTCGTTGCTCCAGAGCCTTTCCGTTCACCTTCTCACTCATGGGTCAGACTACACTCAGTCATATGACCCACTGAAGAGGCAGAAAAGACTAAAAGGTTGAGACCGAGTCTGCGTCTCTCACATGGGTAGGCAGACCATTCCATAACAATGGAGCTCTATAGGAGAAAGCCCTGCCTCCAGCTGTCTGCTTAGAAATTCTAGGGACAATTAGGAGGCCTGCGTCTTGTGACCGTAGCATACGTGTAGGTATGTACGGCAGGACCAAATCAGAGAGATAGGTAGGAGCAAGCCCATGTAATGCTTTGTAGGTTAGCAGTAAAACCTTGAAATCAGCCCTTGCCTTAACAGGAAGCCAGTGTAGGGAGGCTAGCACTGGAGTAATATGATAATTTTTGGGGGTTCTAGTCAGGATTCTAGCAGCCGTATTTAGCACTATCTGAAGTTTATTTAGTGCTTTATCCGGGTAGCCGGAAAGTAGAGCATTGCAGTAGTCTAACCTAGAAGTAACAAAATCATGGATGAATTTTTCTGCATGATTTTTGGACAGAAATGTTCTGATTTTTGCAATGTTACGTAGATGGAAAAAAGCTGTCCTTGAAACAGTCTTCATATGTTCGTCAAAAGAGAGATCAGGGTCCAGAGTAACGCCGAGGTCCTTCACAGTTTTATTTGAGACGATGGTACAACCATCAAGATGAATTGTCAGATTCAACAGAAGATCTCTTTGTTTCTTGGGACCTAGAACAAGCATCTCTGTTTTGTCCAAGTTTAAAAGCAGAACGTTTGCAGCCATCCACTTCCTTATGTCTGAAACACAGGCTTCTAGCGAGGGCAGTTTTGGGGCTTTACTACGTTTCATTGAAATGTACAGCTGTGTGTCATCCGCATAGCACTGAAAGATAACATTATGTTTTTGAATGACATCCCCAAGAGGTAAAATATACAGTATACATATACAACATGTACCCATCTCAGGATATGTGGTATTTCATTAAATAATAATGGACTTCGTAACTGTATAATTTGACGCAATATCATTACACCTGATTCTCCTGGGCTATTATTATACTAGATCATTTATAAACCTCTATCTGTTCCGTTGCCTTGTTCTGGATTGTAGAAATGTAATTTTGAATCTAATTAGACTAAATGAAACATGAGTACGTGCTTTCACATATTTGGATGAACGATACGGACTTCATCAAACCACTTTAAACAAGAACATCTTTATTTGAGAGTTGTGAACCACTCCACTTGGCATGTATATTTTCAAATGTTCATTTTTTTCTCAAACGGGGACTGAATGTGTCTACGCACTCTCTTGATTACGATTCCCCCCCCATGTATTCAACATCCTTCTTCTCCAGTTAATACTGTTTGTCATCTGTCGAGCATGCTGTTCAGCCATCCTTTTTTTATTTGATTGTTTATTTTTACACATTTTTACACATTTTTCTCCCCAATTGGTAGCTACAGTCTTGTCCCAGCGCTACAACTTCCATACGGACTCGGGAGAGGAAAAGGTCGAGAGCCATGCGTTCTCCGAAAAAACGACCCTGCCAAGCCACACTGCCTGCTTAACCCGGAAGCCAGTCGCACCAATGTGTTGGAGGAATGTGTCGGAGGAAACACCGTCCAACTGGCGACCGTGTTAGTGTGCATGCGCCTGGCCCGCCACAGGAGTCGCTAGATGGCAATGGGATAAGGAAATCCCGGGCAATCCCTCTTCTAACCAGGACGATGCTGGGCCAATTGTGCGCCGCCTCATGGGTCTCCCAGTCGCGGCCGGCTGCGACACAGCCCGGGATTGATCCCGGACCTGTAGTGATGCCTCTAGCACAGCGATGCAGTGCCTTAGACCACTGTGTCACTCAGGAGGCTCCCTGTTCAGCCGTTCTAACTATTGTGGGTAATTGTTGGTATCCATCCATTTGCAAGGAAAATGGCAATCCTCACAAAAGCTACAATCCGAGGCAGTAGTGAAACAAATAAATGAACAACAGGCAATCCACTTTAAATGGACCAAGTGGTTGTTTGGATCAACCTGTCTGGATGGGGATAATGAAAAAGTCAGCTGTAAATGCAGGTGGGCATTAATTGTCATGAATCTTGCCCCGGAGGCAGCTCTGCAGAGTCGTCACTAGCTGGCACAGCCACAATGTCATAAAATCTCATTTTAAACCTAACCCTAACCTTAACCACACTGCTAATCCAAATGCTGAACCATAACCTTAAATTAAGACAAAAAAGCAATTTTGCCAATTTTGACTTTGCAGCTAGTGGAAATTGCTCAGGTCTGCCTCCAGGGCAAGATTCACTACAATAAACTTCAACCTGCGCTGTAAACAGGGCATTTCATGAGCAGTCTTAGCCTGCTTCTCAGACAACACAGGAGGAATCACTGCCCTGGACATTGCTGATTGCTTAGTAAGTTAAATGCAGTTTACAAATCCTCTTTTTGTCGAGCCTTGACAGATCTTTTAGATCAATTGTATTGAATGTTTGTGTTCTTCAACACAAACAGCTCTTCAATGATTTTGTTTTGCATCTCAGGAATGAAATACTATGGGAATAATAGAATGTCTTGCCACCCGCAATTCAATATCACTTACTTACTGTTAAAGTATCTCTCCTACTCATGCCGTGTGCATTGATCTGTCTGAATGGACTGTTTATGGAGCTTATAATAGTGGTTTTCTGACAAGAATACATCTGCTAATCCTTTCAAAGAAAGCCTTGATGTGTGGAAGGGGAGAGATGGTTTTAAAGGCCTCACCATTTGAGGCACTGGATCGATACTGCAGCCTTTTCAACTCAGAATATAGTGTGCAGGCTTTCACAAACACAGCAGCTGAAGAATATCCTGTCATGTATTGTCATGTATTCATCCTCAGAATATAGATTAGTTATGGCCTGAGATGGAGAATATCAGGGGAAAAGTCTGTACACCACTGACAGAACACTTAGCTATACACAGCATGAAATCCTGAAATGAGTTGAAACACAGTGTATTATGGCACTCACTTATGATGACAAGTAACTAAGTGCTAGCCTGTTGTACTGTATTAGATCGCGGTATAACTCAAATGCAACATGCAGTATAGAATAATATTTTTTTCTGTGAAAACTCTGGTGAAGTGAAAACGCCCTTACTGATCTTATATGGTGGTGGTGGAATGGAAGTGGCCAACTCTATGTAAATTGACAACTCTTCACCTTGACAAGATGGAAACGATCAAAAGTTAAAATGGAAATTTGAAGGTGGGGGAGCCCTATTCGGAGAGGTTAGGCCAAGGGTTGAGCCAGGGATGAACATTAGGCTAAGGGTTAGGGTTGAAGCTAGGGTTAGGGCTACTGCTGTAAGTACGATGCATTACCATTCTACGTGTAGGGTTATAGGGTCAGGGTTAGTACTTTAATCCCACTTTCTATCCAACTCCTCTTTGGACCCGCTTGAATCCGCCTGACTCTCTCTTTGAACCAAGGTGCAGTTGCCCGGTTCCGGATAGTTCCGGTTCAATTTAACCACTGGAAACAATCAAACACTTTGGCATAGATATAAGCACATGTAAGCATAGGTAACACCTAAGCAAAGATAACACAGATGACAGATTGTAGTTCTCTTTCAAATACTCGTTTCGGACTCTCAATATAGGGAACCCCCTTCAGTGGCGAACTCTATGGAAGCTCCATTTACACAATGATTGTCAGGGACAGGGAGCGTGGCGATTAGTGGGGAACCTCACTCCTTATAAGGCCCCATGGTCCCTCCCTCTAACTTCATTATAGTTTTGTTCCTTATGGAGAATCGCAAGCTCTACCTAAACTCTCCTTAGCACAACGTAAACCACTGGTTTCCTGCTTAACTGTTCAAATTTGACTCGCTAGGACTCGCTGCTGAGTGTAGGATATCAACCTCCTCGTCGAGAGGTTTGAGTACTTTTACCTAGATGTCAGGGAGGGACACCCATTCCATTTGTGTTGAATGCTTGGGACTGGAGCATGCCCAGGCGGCACTTGCTAACTCCAAGTCCTGCAAGCACTGCAACGAGTTGCTGAATCCAAGTCTCAAGCGTAGGGTGTGCCAGGCAACCCACCCACAAGGCTCTTCTTCCTCTCAGCATTTGGGCATAGAGGCAACCTAACAACTCCCAACTGAGACCCGCTGGGCTGAGGTTATGTATGGTTTCTGCCTGAATTTGCTGTTTATCGAACTAGCATTGGAGGGAGACATGGGGATGGACGAGGAAGAGGAGGACAGTATTCGGTGCGTTTTCCACAATGAGGATGAGGAAGGGGAGGAAGAATATGGGCTACTCCATGTGTACAAACAGGCTGCAGCCAAGCTGAAGATTGAGTGGCTTGCCCTGCAGAGGACATAAACACTGAAAGACACTGCTTCAATAGGAAGAGACTTCCATCCTGTACCGACCATGGGAAACAGTGTGTCCCCTCGATACCAGCATGCTTGGCGGAGGCCAAACGCAACTGGGACAAGCCCTTGTCCGGCAAGGTCTCAGTCGAGGACTTTGCTGCCAAGGATATGCATGGTATGGAGGACCTGGAGTTCTGTGACCCAGCAGTGGAACCCTCTCTGGCTAACCACCTGCATCCCGAACGATGTGCCTCCTCCTACTCCGGTGCGTCTCTCTCTGGCAGGATGGAACTTTTCTCTTCCTCTATTTCCATAAGGTGTATGTGTCCGCAGCACGCTCTGCCAGAGCACTGAATGACACTGCTCTACTGCAGGCATATCAGGGAGAGCTGCTGGCTGAGATGGGAAGAGATCTGGGTCATCTTGGAGCTCACCCTCTGCGCCTCCAGGGGCACTATCCAAGGCTATGTGTGCGCCATGAGCCTTGCAGTGGAAAGCTAGAGGGCCCTGTGGCTGAACTTGTCCATAGGCAGAGGGTTGAATTCTGCAGGACAGAACGCAAGTCTTTCAATTTTTGCCTGACCCTGCAATGAGCTAGCATAGCTTCACTGCAGGAAGAGAGCAATACCCTAATGCCAGGGGCTCCATCGCAGCAGACTGTGAACCCGCAGTTAAGGTCTCAATGCAGAGGCAGGGCCTGGGGCAAGCTGTCCTTCATCACAGCCATTTCAAAGCTCTAGCGATTCCCCTGGAGGGAAAAGGGGAGGCAGTCCTACGTGTCTGTACCCAGCGGCGGAGGGGAGCAGGGCACAGTTCCTACAGTGTCTAGCCGCATCTGCTTTTCAAAAGCCCTATCCCCTTGCACCGACCCATCAGTTTGTGTCCGCGCACAGGGAAGATGGAGGGAGTCCACTCTCCTCCCGAGTGTCCTCCATACTGTAGCTCTCCCCTTGGCACCCTTTTTAGTTGTTTGTTGAGGCCGGAAAATAAAGTACCAGTTGCCACAAAGCACTGCCCCCGTTTTGTGTGCAATCAGTGCCTATTCAAATAAATATACCTCTGTTGCACCCAGGCATTTCACAAAGATCACAGAACAAGAGTATGACCAAAGGCAGATGCCCTATAACACCACCAGAGGGCGCTACGGCACCACTGATGAGCGAGTCATCAGTCCTGTGGGTAACTTGCCACAAAAGCGGACAACTGGCATGCATACACAGTCCATCTCTGGGTCCTGTCCATGGCTATAAGGGGTTACAGGCTTTAGTTCGTCATGAAACCACCTATATTCAACAGTTTCAGTAGTGAGCGGTCAAATACTAGAGCAGAAGATCTCCTCTGTGTTGAGCAAAGGGGCGATCAGAGCAGTACCAGCAGCAGAAAGCCAACTCGGCTTCTACTTTCTACACTTCCTGGTTCCCAAGAAGGGGTTGGGGGCAATGCCCCATCTTCGACCTTAACAGCTATCTGAAAAAAGTTATATTTCCAGATGCTTACGCACAACGTGTTGTCTCGCTCCATTCATCAACGCGATTGGTTCACTAATGTTGATCTGCAGGATGCTTATTTTCACATAAGCATTCTACCAGCACACAAGAGATTTCAGGTTCGCCTATTAGGGCATGGCCTACAAGTGTCTAGCTGTCCCTTTCAGACTAGCACTAGCCCCTCTGACTTTTATCAAGTGTGTGGAGGCGGCATTAACGCAGGTGAGGTGCAGGGGACTCAGGATCTCTGACTACATAGACAAATATTTGCTCTGCTCCGACTTGCAGGAGCAGCCATTGAGAGACACAGCTATCACAAGAGTGAACTTGTTGTCCAGACGGAATCCCCTATACAGGGATTGGAGACTCCATCCCCAAGTGGTGGCCCAAGTGTGGGAGAAATATGGACATCTCTTCGCATTGCACAAAGACACACACTGTCCTCTGTTCTTTGCACTAGCAAGCGGGCGACGCGCCATTAGAGGTGGTACTGGCACACCCATGGCCAATGGTCCAGCTCTACGCATGTTCTCCTCCCAGTCTGATCCTTCGCACTATATCCAGAGTGAGGGACCAGGGCTTATCTCTCATTCGTATAACCCCTTGATGGCCAGGACAGCTATGGCTGGCAGAGATTATTTCACTCCTCTATGACCAGCCATGGCAGCTGCCGGTTATGCAGGGACCTGTTGACCCGCTTTTTCATCCTCCTCCTGACGAATCTTAATGCAACTGGCCTACTGCTCAGAGTTGTTAAGACTATTCAGAGTGACAATAAGTGCCGTGTGTTCGAGCGAAGGTGCAACCAGAAAACAGATCATTCCCTTCGAAGGCTCAGTTTCATAGGTGCTATGCTTTTTTTTTTGCATGGCTGCCACCTCTGCTTGTCATATCAGCTTTGACAATAATACAGTGGGAAAACACCCCTGATAGTGGAGGCTATTATACTGGCGTATAATAGCAAGGTTCTGCCCACTCCACCAGAGGGATGGCTATTTCATGGGTATTGTTCAAGGGCAACTCAGTTCAAGAGATCTGTAATGCAGCATGTTGGGCTACCCCCCATACCTTCATGAGGTTTTACTGACTGGATGTCACTGTACCCTTGTTGGCGTATACAGTCCTCAGTGTCGGGGCCCCGGAGGGGTGATTCTGTGTAGACTACCTAGCCAAGGTGGAAGAATAGGTCACAGGTGAGAGGTGAGAATAATGGTGTGCAGATCTAGACAGTGGCCAAGGCCCTCAGCAGCCAGCCAGCCAGCCAGTCCGACCATACATGGACCTCAACATGTAATAAATAAGAAAGGAGCCACTCAGGTTTTTGGGCCACCGTGTTTAATGGGATTATTGTAAAGGTTATGGGGGCAATCACAGAGCACTGATTTAATCAGAGACAGGAGAGAGAGCCTACCGTCAGCCTGAAGCTATAGCCATTACATACAGTGTGGTCACCCAGCAGTCCTGCAAAGAACAGGCTTCACACAGTCACAGACATACATGTCAACTTAAGTGAAAGTAGTTTGATAAAATGTCATGCTTGAACAAGATACCAGGTAGTATACAGTAGCCTAAAGCCGGGCCAGCAACCCAACATGAAACATCCCTGTGGTAAAGGAGCAGTTTGTAGATACAAATCACATTTCTGCGAAAATAGGCAATAAACTTGATGCAATATGTAATCTCTTTAACAGGCTTGACACAGACAGCTAGAGTGAAATTAGTTTGAAAAAATTCTAGCTAGTTTAAAAATACTAAAATTAGATGCCACAGGGAAAAACTAAACAAAAACAAATGTAGGCTACAACTGAAACAATGACACAATGTACGGGGACAACTTAAAGTGACATGCTTTTAGTAAATAGACCAAATGGCCATTCATTTTATACCGTAAAGTGATCTGATCCTACAATCTCCTGTGTACAGTATATTATCATAAGGTAATATTAATAAAAGCCTATTTTATCTTTACCTCAGCGACATCTGCATGTTCTTTCATTTTTTTCAAACTTTAGGATTACTGCAGTTGATATTCACCAAATCTGGGCAAGGGAGATAAGATGGGAATCTCTGTATGATATTCCTGAAGCTGCCAGGGGTACTTATGAAGGATTTATAGGAGTGAGAGGAGAGGCGAGGCCAGTAATGTTGAGGAAATGCATTCTATCTTATTAGCGGCCCATGTCATTTATAGACAGAATTACTTGAAAAGATATCGCCCCATGCTTTGGCGAAATGTTTACTTGAACTGCCTGACTACCTGAAATGATTGTTGAGATGTGGAGGCTGCTAGCATCCATATGTTTTTAGCATGAAATTAGATCTGGGGGGAAGCCGGAAGCGTGTTGATTTGAAAAGACCATCTGCAGCTCAAGTTGTAGTGAAATATTATAATTACAGATAGCACTGTTATCTCATTCCCATTTACATATCTATCTGGATCCACATTCTGTACTCTGGTAGAAAATCGAATGGATTTCAAAATACGGAAAATATTGACTCGTGGAGAAAAGGAATTTCCATATGTCTGTACAACCTACTGAATATACTGAATATACGGACTGATTAAGAAAGGGGAATTGTATTTGTCTACACATGACAACCCTATTATTTAGTACCGGTATGTTTGGATACAGAATTGTAATGTTAGTCTATACTGTCCTACGTGTCCTATTAATAGGAACATACATTTTGACATATGTTAGTCATATGTTAGTCTACTGTACGTTAGTCTACTGTTTATATTAACCACCATTGTTGTCAGGGTAATATATGAATGCCAGAGCCTCAATTACCAAAGAGATGCAGTCATCATTTGGTTCAGTGAACTGCCCCCCATTATGTGTGACGAGACTCATTCATTTTGGAAAGACTTCCATATTAAAGCAGCAGCGACAGCAGCAGCTTACAAACTGTTATCCCCAGCCTCTGCCTTGTGTATCGATCTTGCATATGACATGCAGGGGGAGAGTTTAATGGCAAATGTTGGGACATTTTCTGTCTGAATAACGAAGTGTTCAGCATTTAACTCAAACAGCCTCTCTTTCCATTCCCTATGAGGAAAGTTTAAACAACTGTCTCCAACATCTCCTCCGATTACCATCATGACAAAGAACACTGCTGCTTCAAGGTCTAGTGACACGAATGTATCAACAATATAAAAAAACTATTCTATTGACTGAATAGCACTAAAAGATAAAGGTATAAAATTGGCTTCTCAGACAAAATAGCCTTTACTTACCGAGACACAGAATCCAAATGTGCTTTTAGTCACTAGGAAGAATGATCTTGAAGAACGATCTGGCCATGAACTCTTATGTCACGCCCTGACCTTAGAGAGCCCTTTTATTTCTCTATTTGGTTAGGTCGGGGTGTGATTTGGGTGGGCATTCTATTTTCTTCTATTTCTTTGTTGGCCGGGTATGGTTCCCAATCAGAGGCAGCTGTCTATTGTTGTCTCTGATTGGGGATCATACTTAGGCAGCCTTGTTTCCCACCATAGTTTGTGGGATCTTGATTTTGTATAGGTGCTGTGTAGCCTGCAGAACTTTATGGTCGTCGTTTTGTATTTTGTTGTTTTCGGTGTTCATTTTAAATAAAGTAAGGTGTACGCCTACCATGCTGCGCTTTGGTCTGATTCTTCCGTCAACGAATGTAACATATAATCTCCATTTGGCACAGCCAGAAGAGGACTGGCCACCACTCAGAGCCTGGGTCCTCTCCAGGTTTCTTCCTAGGTTCCTGCCTTTCTAGGGAGTTTTTCCTAGACACCGTGCTTCCACATCTGCATTGCTTGCTGTCTGGGGTTTTAGGGTGGGTTTCTGTGTAAGCCATTTGTGACATCTGCTGATGTAAAAAAAAAGGTTTTATAAAGAAATGTGATTGATTGATTAGTTGATTGAAGCATTAGTCCTCTCAGACCCTTGAAACAACAGAAGAAATCATGAAAAACTTTACTAGGTTTATGTATTTAGTATAAGATTTTGCTATAATCTATGTACACATGCTGATATAATCCACTGGGCACAGACGTCAATTCAACATCTATTCCACATTGGTTCAACATATTTTAATTGAAATGACATGGAACAATGTGAGAAAAGATCTGATGTAGAACTTACAGTAAGGCTAAGTAAGTAATGTGTCTAATAGGCCTGTGGTTATGATGGTTATATATTGTTTATTTTGATATTTCAATGTATGGAGTCTGGCATGTCAAGCCTTGAGCCTGTGTTTGCTTTATTGTAAAGAGTTAATTTTATATTTAATAAACAATACAAAACATACACATACAAACGACAACGTCATATAAACATCAACTACATCACACCTGGCCAGACCCACTAGCACACACACCCCCATCTCCAACGCCTGCATCACTTCCCACCACATGGCCTGAAACCTCACCATTTTGTTTCTTCCCGTAGCCCAAGCACTTTCAATATTTAAATAATAAATTGTGTTAATGATAGCGGATTGATTGATTTCCAACATTTTTGTGTACTTTTTTTTCAACATGAGTAATGAGAAGAGAATGGTCATTCCCGCTTTAAATTACGTACAGCTTATAAAGGCTTTATAAAGCCTTCATAAACACTACATAAATGTGTTACAAATAGGGTTGCAAAGGGTCGGAAACTTTCCGTAATTTTTTCAGAAATTTTCCATGGGAAGTTAAGTCCGGGAATTTAAATTCATCAAAGAAATTTGCTTATAACAGTGAACCTTTTTTGTGGGATACACTTAAGGAAATTCTAGGTCTTGTGGCATATTTTGGTTAAACTATCCCCAATTCAATGGAATTGAAACCCTCTGCATGCACAGTGCACTCTTCCACCACATCAAATCAAATTGTATTTGTCACATGCGCCGAATACAACAGACCTTACAGTGAAATGCTTACTTACAAGCCCTTAACCAACAACGCAGTTTTAAGAAAACACCAAAAAAAAGATAAGAAAAACAAATAATTAAAGAGCAGCAGTAAATAACAACAGCAGGGCTATTATATACAGGGATACCGGTACAGAGTCAATGTGCGGGGGCACCAGTGTCGAGGTAGTTGAGGTAATTATGTACATGCAGTTAGGGTTATTAAAGTGGCTATGCATAGATGATAACAGAGTGTAGCAGCAGAGTAGGGGGGTGCAAATAGTCTGGGTAGCCATTTGATTAGCTGTTAAGGAGTCTCATGGCTTGGGGGTAGAAGTTGTTTAGAAGCCTCTTGGACCTAGACTTGGCACTCCGGTACCGCTTGCCATGAGGTAGCAGAGAGAACATTCTATGACTAGGGTGGCTGGAGTCTTTGACAAATTTTAGGGCCTTCCTCTGACACCGCCTGGTATAGAGGTCCTGGATGGCAGGAGGCTTGGCCCCGGTGATGTACTGGGCCGTATGCACTACCCTCTGTAGTGACTTGTGGTCGGAGGCCGAGCATTTGCCATACCAGGCAGTGATGCAACCCGTCAGGATGCTCTCGATGGTGCAGCTGTAGAACCTTTTGAGGATCTGAGGACCCATGCCAAATCTTTTCAGTCTCCTGAGGGGGAAAAGGTTTTGTCATGCCCTCTTCACGACTGTCTTGGTGTGCTTGGACCATGTTAGTTTGTTGGTGATGTGGATGCCAAGGAACTTGATGCTCTCAACCTGCTCCACTACGGCCCTCCTTTTCCTGTAGTCCACACTCATCTCCTTTGTCTTGATCACGTTGAGGGAGAGATTGCTGTCCTTGCACCACACGGTCAGGTCTCTGACCTCCTCCATATCGGCTGTCTCATCATTGTTGGTGATCAGGCCTACCACTGTTGTGTCGTAATGATGGTGTTGGAGTTGTGCCTGGCCGTGCAGTCATGAGTGAACAGGGAGTACTGGAGGGGACTGGGCACACACCCCTGAGGGGCCCCCGTGTTGAGGATCAGCATGGCGGATGTGTTGTTACCTACCCTTACCACCTGGGGGCAGCCGTCAGGAAGTCTAGGATGCAGTTGCAGAGGGAAGTGTTTAGTCCCAGGGTCCTTAGCTTAGTGATGAGCTTTGAGAGCACTATGGTGTTGAACACTGAGCTGTAGTCAATGAATTGTCCAGCTGGGAAAGGGCAGTGTGGAGTGCAATGGAGAATGCATCATCTGTGGGTCTGTTGGTGCGCTATGCAAATTGGAGTGGATCTAGTGTTTCTGGGATAATGGTGTTGATGTGAGCCATAACCAGCCTTTCAGAGCATTTCATGGCTACAGACATAAGTGCTACTGGTCGGTAGTCATTTATGCAGGTTACCTTAGTGTTCTTGGGCACAGAGACTATGGTGAAAATGTCAGTGAAGACACTTGCCAGTTGGTCAGCGCATGCTCGGAGTACACGCGTCCTGGTAATCCGTCTGACCCAGCGGCCTTGTGAATGTTAAATTGTTTAAAGGTCTTACTCACATCGGCTGCAGAGAGCGTGATCACACAGTCATCCAGAACAGCTGATGCTCTCATGCATGTTTCAGTGCCATTTGCCCTGAAGCGAGCATAGAAGTTATTTAGCTTGTCTGGTAGGCTCGTGTCACTGGACAGCTCTCGGCTGTGCTTCCCTTTGTAGTATGTAATAGTTTGCAAGCCCTGCCACATCTGACCAGCGTTGGAGCCGGTGTAGTACGATTTGGTGTAGTACGATTCGATCTTCATGAACATGTGCAGTGCACTCTTCCATCACATGTACTGTACAGCTGATTCTCATGGTCTTGCACACTAATGAGATGCTATTGATCCCATACTACTACACTGTCTGAGCCAAGGACTGCATGCTTTCTGGTAAGTTTTGATTACAGTACTGGGTGGGGTGAATATATTTTATTTGACATACATGATTTTTTGTTAACTAGTAAATAGTAGCATACAGCAAAGTGTGTTTACTTAATTTCTAACTTGTTAACTTCTCTAGGGTAGGGGGCAGCATTTGGAATTTTGGATGAAAAGCATGCCCAAATTAAACAGCTTTCTACTCAGGCCAAGAAGATAGGATATGCATATAATTAGTAGATTTGGATAGAAAACACTCTAAAGTTTCCAAAACTGTTACAATAATGTCTGTGAATATAACCAAAATGATTTGGCAGAACAATGGAGGGATTAAGAGCAGTCTGAATGAGTGGACCCTGCCGTGTCACAGAGCTTTTTCATGCGTGCGACCAGAGAGAGTGCCTTTCTTGTTCACCTTTTATATTGACGACGTTATTGTCCGGTTGAAATATTATAGATTATTTAGGCTAAAAACAACCTGAGGATTGAATATAAACATTGTTTGACATGTTTCTATGAACTTTACGGATACAATTTGGATTGTTTTGTCTGCGTTTGTGCCTGTGGATTACTGAAGAAAACACACAAACAAAACAGAGGTTTTTGGATATAAAGAGAGACTTTATCGAACAAAAGGAACATTTATTGAATAAATTAATGTCTTTGAGTGCAACCATATGAAGATCACCAAAGGTAAGGGATTCATTTTATCTCAATTTCTGACTTGTGTAACTCTTCCACTTGGCTGGTTACTGTTTGTAATGATTTCGCTGAAAAGGCAGTGTGCGGAATTCAAAAATATTTTTTAGAAATATGTAACTTTCACACATTAACAAGTCCAATATAGCAAATGAAAGATAAACATCTTGTTAATCTACCCATTGTCTCCGATCTAAAAAATGCTGAAAGCACAACATATGACTATGTTAGGTCATAGAAAAAACACACAGCCATTTTTCCAGCCAAAGATAGGAGTCACAAAAAGCAGAAATATAGATAAAATTAATAACTAACCTTTGATGATCTTCATCAGATGACACTCATAGGACATCATGTTACACAATACATGTATGTGTTGGTCGATAATGTGCATATTTATATCCAAAAGTAATGTTTTGATTCCAAAACATCCGGTGATTTTGCAAAAATACTCATAATAAACATTGATAAAAGATAGAACTGTTATTCACAGAATTACCGATAGACTTCTCCTTAAAAACCTCTAATGACTCCCCATTCCGCATGAGGGAGCGTACTCATCGACTGACACTAAATAGCATAACGCAACGGACATAAATATTCCTAGACAATATTCCTATTCGTGAAAATCACAAGTGAAATATATTGACACAGCTTAGCGTTTTGTTAATCACCCTGTCATCTCAAATTTTCAAAATATACTTTAAAGCCAAAGCTAGACAAGCATTTGTGTAAGTTTATCGATAGCCTAGCATAGCATTTTGTCCAGCTAGCAGCAGGTAACTTGGTCACGGAAATCAGAAAAGCAATCAAATTAAATTGTTTACCTTTGATGAGCTTCGGATGTTTTCACTCACGAGACTCCCAGTTAGATAGCCAATGTTCCTTTTTTCCCAAAATATTTTTGAAGGCGAAATAGCTCCGTTTGTTCTTCACGTTTGGCTGAGAAATCGCCCAGAAATTGCAGTCACGAAAACGCCGAAAAATATTCCAAATTAGATCCATAATATCGACAGAAACACGGCAAACGTTGTTTATAATCAATCGTCAAGGTGTTTTTCAAATATCTATTCGATAATATATCCACCAGGACAATTGTTTTTCAGTAGGACCGATTGGAATAATGGCTACCTCTGTATTTTACGCGAGAATCACTCTGGGAGCCATCAGGTGACCAGTTGCGCAATGTAGCCGCTTACAGGTATTCTTCAACATAAATGCGTAAAACTACATCACAATGCTGTAGACACCTTGGGGAATATGGAGAAAGCGTAATCTGGTTGATAGCCCATTCACTGCTCAATAGGGACGCATTGGACTGCAGCGCTTTCAAAACATGAGGCACTTCCGGATTGGATTTTTCTCAGGCTTTCACCTGCACATCAGTTCTGTTATACTCACAGACAATATTTTTACAGTTTTGGAAACTTTAGAGTGTTTTCTATCCTAAACTGTCAATTATATGCATATTCTAGCATATTGTCCTGACAAAATATCCTGTTTACTACGGGAACGCTATTTTTCCAAAAATGAAAATACTGCCCCCTAGTCACAAAAGGTTAATGCAACTGCTGTGTCAGATTTTAAAAAACAAACAAAAAAAGCATAATCTGAGAACGACGTTCAGAACCCAAAACAGCCAGAGGAATGTCCGCCATTTTGGAGTCAACAAAGTTAGAAATAACACCATAAATATTCACTTACCTTTGATGATCTTCATCAGAATGCACTCCCAGGAATCCCAGTTTGACAATAAATAACTGATTTGTTCCATAAAGTCCATCATTTATGTCCAAATAGCCACTTGTTGTTAGCGTGATCAGCCCAGTAATCCATCTTCATGATGCACAGGCACTTCGTCCAGACAAAAACTCAAAGTTCTGTTACAGTCCTTTATGGAATCAATCTTTAGGATGTTTTTAACATAAAACATCAATAATGTTCCAATCCTCATTCAGGTTTCTAAAGACGGTTGACATCTAGTGCAAGCCGTAGGAAGTGCAACTTTATCCATATCTCGATGTGTTTTCGGTAGGCCAAGCTTTGAAAAACTACAAACCTCAGATTTCCCACTTCCTGGTTGGATTTTTCTCAGGTTTTTGCCTGCCATATGAGTTCTGTTATACTCAGAGACATCATTCAAACAGTTTTAGAAACTTCAGAATGTTTTCTATCCAATACTAATAATAATATGCATATATTAGCATCTGGGACAGAGTAGGAGGCAGTTCACTCTGGGCACGCTATTCATCCAAAAGTGAAAATGCTGCCCCCTATCCCCAAAAAGGTTAAACATCGTTTGACATGTTTCTATGAACTTTTATTGTACTTTGACTTTTCGTTACTGAACTAAATGCACCAATAAAACTGAGGTTTTTGGACATAAAAAGGAACATTATCGAACAAAACAAACATTTATTGTGCCACCAGATGAAGATCATCAAAGGTAAGTGATTAATTTAATCGCTATTTCTTACTTTTGTGAGTCCTCCTTGGCTGGAAAATGTCTGTATGGTGTTTTGTGACTAGGCGCTGTCCTAACATAATCGCATGGTGTGCTTTCGTCGTAAAGCCTTTTGGAAATCTGACACAGCGGCTGGATTATCAAGACGTTTATCTTTAATCCTATGGATAACACTTGTATCTTTCATCAATGTTTATGATGAGTATTTCTGTCATTTGATTTGGCTATCTGCAATTTCACCAGATGTTATTAGAGACAATGTATTACTGAGCATAACGCGCCAATTTAAACTGAGGTTTTTGGACATAAAAAGGGTCTACGAACATTTATTGTGTAACATGGAGTCCTGGCAGTGCCACCAGATGAGGATCATCAAAGGTTAGTGATTCATTTAATCGCTATTTCTGACTTTTGTGAGTCCTCTCCTTGGCTGTGAAATGTCTGTATGGTTTCTTGTGGCTAGGTGCTGTCCTAACATAATTGCATGGTGTGCTTTCGCTGTGAAACCTTTTTGAAATCGGACACTGGGGTTGGATTAACAAGAAGTTTATCTTTAAAATGGTGTATAATACTTGTATGTTTGAGGAATTTTAATTTAGGGATTTCTGTTTGAATTTGGCGCCCTGCAATTTCACTGGCTGTTGTTGAGGTGGGACGCTAGCGTACCAATGATACCAGAGAGGTTAACTACATCATCTCCATCCCTCAATCAGTATTCTACAAGAGCACAGACACAAGGGACAACAGACACACCGGTCTCTGCATTGCAGAGGAGCTGAAGGCAGTCATCAATGACCTTGAACCACAGTAGGTATTTGCACTGGTGACAGACAATGCTGCAAACATGAGGCTGCTTGGTCTAAAGTGGAGGAGTCCTACCCTCAGATCACACCCATTGGCTGTGCTGCTCATGCATTAAATCTGCTCCTCAAGGACATCATGGCACTGAAAACAATGGATACACTACAAGAGAGCCAAGGAAATGGTTAGGTATGTGAAGGGTCATCAAGTTATAGCAGCAATCTGCCTCATCAAGCAAAGTGAGAATAATAAGATCACCACATTGAAGCTGCCCAGCAACACCCCTTGGGGTGGTGTTGTCATCATGTTTGACAGTCTCCTGGAGGGGAAGGAGTCTCTCCAAGAAATGGCTATATCACAGTCTTCCGATATGGACAGCCCCGTCAAGAGGATCCTCTTGGGTGACATATTTTGGGAGAGAGTGGTAAGCAGCCTGAAACTCCTGAATCCTATAGCGGTAGCCATTGCACGGATTGAGGGGGACAATGCCATCCTGTCTGATGTTCAGCCTCTGCTTACAGATGTAAGAGAAGAAATCCGTATTGCCCTGCCCACTTCAGTGTTGCTCCAAGCAGAGGAAACTGCAGTTCTGAAATACATCAAAAAGTGTGAAGACTTCTGCCTGAAAGCCATACACCCCGCAGTGTACATGTTGGACCCCAAGTATGCTGGCAAGAGCATCCTGTCTGGTGCAGAGATAAACAAGGCCTATGGTGTTATCACTACCGTGTCTTGTCACCTGGGCCTGGATGATGCAATATGGTAGTCGTGCCAACATATCTCAGCAGCCACCTGGTGGAAGGGACTTTGTGGATCTGAGGCTCTTTCCCCTGTTGCCTCCATCATCCTCCAAATCCCACCAACATCAGCCGCCTCAGAGTGCAACTGGTCCTTGTTTGGGGAACACACAAACCAAAGCACACAACAGGCTGACCAACATAAGGGTTGGCTATCCTGGCAAATTTGAGTTTTTTTGATCCTGACAACGAGCTATCCTCAACAAGGTTGGAAAGTGACAGTGAAGATGAGGCCTCAGAGTCTGACATTTAAGAGGTGGACATTGAGGAGGTCCAGGGAGAAGACATGGAAGCCTGAGAGGAAGACAACAAAAGCTTAGTTTCTAGAATATCATTTTACAGATACTATATGTTGAAAACGTTTTTGGGAGATGTGATGGATCATTGAGGATCATTCAATATTCCCTTTCTTTTGTTGTTCAGTGAAATCATCCCATGCGAAGAGTCAACTGATTTAATTACAGTTCAATTCGTAACAATCATTTAAAAATGTTCTATTGGAAGGATTTAATCATTTGCTAATATGTCTACTTATGATAAGGTAAAAGGTTTATGTTTCTGTCTCCATATATGGTAAATATATCCAATTCAAAAAACATCTACATTTAAATTGTATTAATATTAATTAGCATATATTCCCGTTAATTCCCATATATTTCCATGAATTCCCACGGAAAGTTTCCACCTCTGAATATTCCTCCAAATGCGCAACCCTAGTTACAAATCATCTATAACCGTATGTCATGCTTAAGGGTTCATAAATGTGGCATAACTGTGTGACAACCACCAATGTCAAATGTGACATAACCCACTATGTCAAATAGGACATAAACCTGTGCTTTATAAAGGGTGGCATAAGCACCGCTTAATAAAGGCTTTATAAATCATATTAAATTGAGGCTTCACAAAGCATGTTTAACCCTGTCATGCATCTTGGTAGAGCATTGCAATGCCAGGATAGTGGGTTCGGTTCCCAGAACCCATGTCAAAATCTATTCACGCAAGACTGTAAGTCACTTTCAGGCCCATCAGGTCTTTGACACATTCACCCACTCCACCGCTGAAAGATCATCCACAAAATGCTGGCACCATTGTTACAGGTAGTAATCAAGCCCTGGTCTCCAGCATGGGAAAAGAAGAGGAATACCTGGTGCAGTGGTCTCAGCTAGGACTACTCCAAATCATCTTGTCTCTGGCACACACACACAAGCTTTGCAGGTCCATCAACCCCTTTAAATAGGTCTCACACCCTACAGTAACCTGTGGGATCATGAGAGAACCTTCATTAATCAGCAGAACATTAATAATCTATTTATTGACACTTCATGTAGTATCCTGTTATACTTAGTTTGAAGTGAGATACCGTCGGTTATTCACAACACATCCATAAAGACTCTACATCGCATGACACTGTACTTAATTTAAAGTCAGACCCCTTTGGATATATATAACACTCAACTGCCTTGTATCATATGGTTCACGACTTCTGCCGAAGTCAGCCCCTCTCCTTGTTCTGGTGAAGTTCGGAGATCGACATCACCGGATTTCTAGCCATCTCCACTCCATTTTTCATATATCCATTTGTCTTGTCTTGTTTCCATACACACCTGGTTTACATTTCCCCAATTAAGCTACTTGTATTTAACCCTCTGTTTCCCATCATGTTTTGTGTGTAGTTGTTTTCATGTTAGGTAGTGTTAGTTTACGCGCTCTACCTGTAACGGCTTTCTTCTGTCGAAGGAGAGGCGGACCAAAACGCAGCGTGGTTATTTAGATACATCTTTAATAAAGATGAAAATAGAACAATATACAAAAAAAAGAAAAACCGAAAAACCGAAAACAACCCTATCTGGTGTAACAAACACAAAGATAGGAACAATCACCCACAAACCCCAACACCAAACAGGCTACCTAAATATGGTTCCCAATCAGAGACAATGACTAACACCTGCCTCTGATTGAGAACCATATCAGGCCAAACACAGAAATAGACAAACTAGACACACAACATAGAATGCCCACTCAGATCACACCCTGACCAAACGAAACATAGAAACATACAAAGCAAACTATGGTCAGGGTGTAACACTACCTTTTATGTTCCGTTTTTTGAGCACGTTTGTTTCATGTAGTGCTCTCGTTTTTGGGACTATAATAAAAGTGCCCTGTTCATTGTATCTGCTCTCCTGCACTTGACTTCGCCTCCAATACACCACCCTGACAGAATTACATACCTTCAAAGGAGTCAGCAGGAGCAGATACCCTGGTTAGAGGAGTCGAGGAGCACATCCAGGAACGTTCAGCCTTGTTACAACATCTTGGTGCCATGATGGATCACGTTGACCAGACCATGGATCGCTGGGAGAGACCGGAAGTCTATCCAGTGCCTGGAACAGTACAACCGGGGTTATCTCCATCCTTCCAACCGGAGAGAGTTCCAGTGGGATGCATCTCTCCCTTCCTAGGGAGTATGATGGAACAGCAGCACAGTGCCAGGGATTCTTGTTACAAGTTGACCTCTACCTGGCCACTGTGCACCCAGCTCCCTCAGGAGGGGAGAGACTGGCCGCCCTTGTCTCCTGTCTCACAGGCATAGCGCTGGAGTGGGCAAATGCCGTGTGGAGAGAAGGAGACCACTTTGAGGAGTTCACCCGTCGCTTCAGGGCCGTCTTTGACCATCCAACTGAGGGCGGCGGGGGAGAGGCTCTTCCATCTGAGACAGGGGCCGAGGAGCGCCCAGGACTTCGCACTGGAATTCCGGACGTTGGCTGCATGAGCAGGCTGGAACGACAGGGTCGATGACATTATCGATGCAGCCTACGAGAGGACATCCGACGTGAACTGGCCCGCAGGGATTCCACCATTTCCTTCGACCAACTGGTGGATTTGTCCATCCGGTTGGATAACCTGCTGGTTACCCACGGATGTCCAGAGGGGGCTTTGTCAGATCCATCATCCAGCACTCCTGCTCCGGTGCCCATGGAGTTAGGAGGGGCTGCTCATAGGGAGACTGGAGGAGGAGCCATCACGTGCTCCATCTGTGGCCGCTGAGGACACAATGCCGGTCGGTGCCGTGTTGGTTCCTCTGGGAGTCGAGGCAACAGGCAGGGCACTCTGGCGTCACCTCAGGTGAGTTTGCACCACACTCTTCCAGAGTCCTCTGTTGATCAACTGTTTGTGCCTGTTTGTTTACCTGAGTTTTCCCCACATTCCCAGCATAATGCGCTCATAAATTCAGGCACAGCTGGGAATTTTATCGACAGAGCATTAGCCATTAGGTTAGGGATCCCTATTTTTCCCATAGTTAGACCCTTCCCGGTACACGCTCTAGATAGTCGACCATTAGGGTCCGGGCTAATCAAGGAGGCCACTATCTCCTTGGCCATGGTTATGCAGGGGAATCATGAGGAGAGAATCAGTCTCTTTCTCATTAACTCTCCTGTGTTTCCTGTGGTACTGGGCCTTCCTTGGTTAGCTCTACATAACCCCACTATTTCCTGGCAACAGAGGGCTCTCACGGGGTGGTCGCGAGAGTGCTTAGGGAGGTGTGTAGGGGTTCACGTTGGTGCTACCACGGTGGAAAGTCCAGACCAGGTCTCCACCGTGCACAACCCCCCAGAATATGCCGATTTGGCTCACACCTTCTGTAAGAATTAGGCGACTAAATTACCACCTCATCGACGAGGGGATTGTGCGATAAATCTCCTGGCAGACACTGCGCTTCCTAGGAGTCACGTGTATCCCCTGTCGCAAGCAGAGACAGTGGCTATGAATACATGTGTCTCTGAATTCCTGCATCAGGGGTACATTCGGCCCTCTACTTCACCCGCCTCCTCGAGTTTCTTTTTTTGTGAAGAAGAAGGATAGAGGTTTACGCCCGTGCATTGACTATAGAGGTCTCAATCAAATCACAGTGAAGTATAGTTACCCGCTACCTCTTATCGCCACGGTGATTGAGTCAATGCATGGGGCGCGCTTCACGAAACTGGATCTCAGGAGTGTGTATAACCTGGTGCGTATCCGGTAGGGAGACGAGTGGAAGACAGCGTTCAGTATCACCACAGGACATTATGAGTACCTAGTCATGCCGTACGGGTTGATGAATGCTCCATCAGTTTTCCAATCCTTTGTAGACGAGATTTTCAGGGACCTGCACGGGCAGGGTGTAGTGGTGTATATTGATGACATTCTGAGGACACACACCGTGCATGTGTCCTTGGTGCGCAAGGTACTTGGACGACTGTTGGAGCATGACCTGTACGTCAAGGCTGAAAAATGCCTATTCTTTCAGCAGGTTGTCTCCTTCCGAGGGTATCGCATTTCCACATCAGGGGTGGAGATGGAGAGTGACCGCATTGCAGCCGTGCGTAATTGGCCGACTCCCACCACGGTAAAGGAAGTGCAGCGATTTTTAGGGTTCGCCCATTACTACCGGAGATTTATCCGGGGTTTTGGTCAGGTTGCTGCACCCATTACCTCATTGCTGAAGGGGGGTCCTGTAATGGTTGCGTTGGTCGGCTGAGGCGGACAGGGCTTTTGGGCAACTAATAGCTCTGTCTACTTCGGCTCCAGTGCTGGCCCATCCGGATCCCTATTTGGAATTCATAGTGGAGGTGGACGATTCCGAGGCTGGGATAGGAGCCGTGCTCTCACTGCGCTTGGGTACGCCACCGAAACTCCGCCCCTGTGCTTTCTTCTCGAAGAAGCTCAGCCCGGCGGTACATAACAATGATGTGGGGGACCGGGAGTTGTTGGCTGTGGTTAAAGCGTTGAAAGCGTGGAGACATTGACTTGAGGGGGCTAAACACCCTTTTCTCATTGGACTGACCACCGCAACCTGGAGTACATCTGGGCAGCGAGGAGACTGAATCCTCGTCAGGCAAGGTGGGCCATGTTCTTTACCCGTTTTGTGTTTACCCTGTCTTACAGACCAGGTTCTTAGAATAAGAAGGCAGACGCATTGTCCTGGCTGTATGACACAGAGGAGCGGTGCATGGATCAAACTCCCATACTCCCTGCCTCCCGCCTGATAGCGCCGGTCGTGTGGGATCTGGATGCGGGCATTGAGCAAGCGTTACATACAGAGCCCGCTCCCCTCCAGTGTCCCGTTGGGCGTGTGTCCGTGACCAGTTGATCTCTTGGGACCACACATCTCCCTGCTCTGGTCATCCGGGGATCGGTCGGACGGTATGCTGTCTGACTGGGAAGTACAGTGCCTTGCGAAAGTATTCGGCCCCCTTGAACTTTGCGACCTTTTGCCACATTTCAGGCTTCAAACATAAAGATATAAAACTGTATTTTTTTGTGAAGAATCAACAACAAGTGGGACACAATCATGAAGTGGAACGACATTTATTGGATATTTCAAACTTTTTTAACAAATCAAAAAAAATTATTATTCAGCCCCTTTACTTTCAGTTCAGCAAACTCTCTCCAGAAGTTCAGTGAGGATCTCTGAATGATCCAATGTTGACCTAAATGACTAATGATGATAAATACAATCCACCTGTGTATAATCAAGTCTCCGTATAAATGCACCTGCACTGTGATAGTCTCAGAGGTCCGTTAAAAGCGCAGAGAGCATCATGAAGAACAAGGAACACACCAGGCAGGTCCGAGATACTGTTGTGAAGAAGTTTAAAGCCGGATTTGGATACAAAAAGATTTCCCAAGCTTTAAACATCCCAAGGAGCACTGTGCAAGCGATAATATTGAAATGGAAGGAGTATCAGACCACTGCAAATCTACCAAGACCTGGCCGTCCCTCTAAACTTTCAGCTCATACAAGGAGAAGACTGATCAGAGATGCAGCCAAGAGGCCCATGATCACTCTGGATGAACTGCAGAGATCTACAGCTGAGGTGGGAGACTCTGTCCATAGGACAACAATCAGTCGTATATTGCACAAATCTGGCCTTTATGGAAGAGTGGCAAGAAGAAAGCCATTTCTTAAAGATATCCATAAAAAGTGTTATTTAAAGTTTGCCACAGGCCACCTGGGAGACACACCAAACATGTGGAAGAAGGTGCTCTGGTCAGATGAAACCAAAATTGAACTTTTTGGCAACAATGCAAAACGTTATGTTTGGCGTAAAAGCAACACAGCTCATCACCTGAACACACCATCCCCACTGTCAAACATGGTGGTGGCAGCATCATGGTTTGGGCCTGCTTTTCTTCAGCAGGGACAGGGAAGATGGTTAAAATTGATGGGAAGATGGATGGAGCCAAATACAGGACCATTCTGGAAGAAAACCTGATGGAGTCTGCAAAAGACCTGAGACTGGGACGGAGAATTGTCTTCCAACAAGACAATGATCCAAAACATAAAGCAAAATCTACAATGGAATGGTTCAAAAATAAACATATCCAGGTGTTAGAATGGCCAAGTCAAAGTCCAGACCTGAATCCAATCGAGAATCTGTGGAAAGAACTGAAAACTGCTGTTCACAAATGCTCTCCATCCAACCTCACTGAGCTCGAGCTGTTTTGCAAGGAGGAATTGGAAAAAATTTCAGTCTCTCGATGTGCAAAACTGATAGAGACATACCCCAAGCGACTTACAGCTGTAATCACAGCAAAAGGTGGCGCTACAAAGTATTAACTTAAGGGGGCTGAATAATTTTGCACGCCCAATTTTTCAGTTTTTGATTTGTTAAAAAAGTTTGAAATATCCAATAAATGTCGTTCCACTTCATGATTGTGTCCCACTTGTTGTTGATTCTTCACAAAAAATACAGTTTTATATCTTTATGTTTGAAGCCTGAAATGTGGCAAAAGGTCGCAAAGTTCAAGGGGGCCGAATACTTTCGCAAGGCACTGTAATGGTGGCTCACTTTGGCTAAAAGACGTGGGGGTCTCCTCCTGCTCGGTGTTCGCCCAGTGTAAGGCTCCGAGACACCTGCCCAGAGGTAAGTTACATCCCTTACCCGTTCCACAACGACCTTGGTCACATCTGTCAGTGGATTTCCTAGCGGATCTTCCCCCCCTCACAGGGAAATACCACAATCCTGGTTGTTGTGGATAGTTTTTCTAAGTCCTGTCATCTCCTCCCTCTGCCTGGTCTCCCTACAGCCCTACAGACTGCGGAGGCCTTGTTTACACATGTCTTCCGGCACTACGGGGTGCCTGAGGATATAGTGTCTGATTGGGGTCCCCAGTTCACATCGAGAGTTTGGAAGGCATTCATGGAACATCTGGGGGTCTCGATTAGCCTTACCTCAGGTTTTCACCCCGAGAGTAACGGGCAGGTAGAGAGAGTCAACCAGGATGTGGGCAGGTTTCTGCGGTCCTATTGCCAGGACCGGCCGGGGGAGTGGGCAGCTTTTGTGCCCTGGGCCAAGATGGCACAAAACTCGCTTCACCACTCCTCCACTAACCTCTCCCCCTTTCAGTGCGTATTGGGGTACCAGCCGGTTCTGGCACCGTGGTATCAGGGTCAGACTGAGACTCCTGCGGTGGACGACTGGTTTAGGCGCGCGAAGGAGGCATCTCCAGCGACCGCACGTTGCCAGAAAGCCAGCGCGGACCGTCACCGCAGTGAGACCCTGGTGTTCGCACCAGGATCTGGTCTGGCTCTCGACCCGTAACCTGCCCCTCCGCCTGCCCTGCCAGAAGCTGGGTCCGTGGTTTGTGGGGCCATTTAAAGTCCTGAGGAAGGTGAACGAGGTATGTTATAGATTACAGCTTCCCTCTGATTATCTTATTAACCTCTCGTTCCATGTGTCTCTCCTCAGGCCGGTGGTGGCTGGTCCGCTCCAGGAATCTGAGGTGTGGGAGGTCCCTCCTTCAGTACCTCGTGGAGTGGGAGGGGTACGGGCCGGAGGAGAGGAGCTGGGTTCCGGTTGCAGATGTTTTGGATCCTGAACTGCTGCGTGAGTTTCACCGTCACCGGCCGGATCGTTCTCCGGGTCGTCCTACAGCGCACCGCTGTAGCCGCACGTCAAGGGGGGGTACTGTCACGACTTCTACCGAAGTCAGCCCCTCTCCTTGTTCGTCTTGTCTTGTTTCCATACACACCTGGTTTACATTTCCCCAATTAAGCTACTTGTATTTAAACCTCTGTTTCCCATCATGTTTTTGTGTGTAATTGTTTTGTGTTATGTGGTGTTAGTTTTTGAGCACGTTTGTTTCATGTAGTGCTCTCGTCTTTGGAACTATAATAAAAGTGCGCCTGTTCATTGTATCTGCTCTCCTGCACTTGACTTCGCCTCCAATACACCACCCTGACAATATGACGCTGTACTTACTATAAAGTCAGACACCTTCGGCCATTCATAACACATACATAAAGGCTTAATGATGCAAACACAAATGTATTAACACTTAATAAGTAATTATCAGGATAAGGTAAGACCCAGATGCAGATCATTTCGAAGTAAAAATGTTTATTACAGCAACAGAGGCAAAGGTAAAGGATGGCAGGCAGGCTCAGGGTCAGGTCAGGCAGTGGTTGGAAATCCAGATAGGGACAACGGTACAGGACGGCAAGCAGGCTCAGGGTCAGGGGCAGGTGGGCGGGTTCAGGGTCAGGACAGGCAAGGGTCAAAAATCAGGAGGGCGAGATAAAGAGAGGCTGGGAAAAGACAGGAGCTGACAGGACAATCGCTGGTAAGCTTGACAAACAAGACGAACTTGCAACAGACAGACAGAAAACACAGGTATAAGTACACATGGGATAATGGGGAAGATGGGCGACACCCGGAGGGGGTTGCGGACAAGCACAAAGACAGGTGAAACAGATTAGGGCGTGACAGGTAATTATCAATAACAGGTCTTTATGAAGCCTTTATAAGCTGCACTTCATTTAAAGCGAGATCGAATTGTCTAACCCCCGGGTATCTCATTACACCCCATTGTGCCTTGTCTTGAAAAATGCAGACAGACGGAATCAAAGTAAGTTTACATTGTAATACTTTTGACAGCCAACTTTCTACCTTAAGCCTGTGTTTTCATTACACTAACTCACTGTACATATCAACCCCTCTGTGTCCAGGATTGATTTTATCAGGCAAAGTTGAGCTGTATGAATAAAATGGAACAAAATATTTTCCTTCTCTGACATGTGCATCACCAGAAATTTGGAAGGAGTCAGAGCCTTTATGTGATAAAATTTCCATTCATAATTTTATGTTATGATACTTAGCAGAACCATTTGCCTGGTTGTCTCTCAATGTTGGTCTGTGTGGACATGGCTTCCTCGCATTGTTTTCCCAAATATTACTGAATAGGTACTTTGCGTTTTACTGGGGAAGACCTGAGCCTCAAGGCTTCCATTTCATCCGAACCGCAATGCAGTATTTACATGGTAGCTCTTTTTCTCCATGGTCAAATACAATCATCAGACGGTTTTGGGTAGTCTAAAAACCCACTACTAGATACTGGCCTATAGATTCCCCTCACAGTTAACTGCTTTCTGATTTTAGAATAAGAAGTGTGTTTGAATGGGCACGAGTCTGTAAACAGAAACATTGATCAATCAGTGCTATGGTGGATTCGGTTGAATGCAGCCTCAATTTCAGGATTCTCTGTGTCCATTTGTATGTGCATTTGTTCACCAGCTTGCAATGGTGACATTTTTTAAACGACTGTAAGGTGTTGCTGTAGCAGTTCACAATGTCCCTAGACTACAGTTATTATCTCAGCTATGATAAACATTGCACCCAAGAGGTCTTTATCTGGCCAACACTGCCTGTGTAACTTTTGTCCATCATCCTCTACTTGGCTGTCTGCTGTAAACCTAGACATGAGCTATGATCCACATAGCCTACTCTGAGTATATCTGTAACGGAATTCCTCTTCTTCAGAGGAGGAGTAGCAAGGATCAGACCAATGTGCAGCGTGGTAAGTGTCCATAATGATATATTTAATAAATCAACAGAACACTGAACAAAATAACAAAAGTACAAACAACCGAAACAGTCCCATATGGTGAAAACACTAACACGGGATACCCACAAAACACAATAGAAAACAGGCTACCTAAATACGGCTCCCAATCAGAGACAATGACTGACACCTGCCTCTGATTGAGAACCATACTAGGCCAAACACATAGAAATATAACAGCAGAACAAAACATAGAAAAACAACATAGAATGCCCACCCCAACTCACGCCGAGACCAACTAAAATAAAGACATAAAAAAGGAATCAAGGTCAGAACGTGACAATATCACACCAGCCGCTCTGCTGTAGTCTACTCCATTCCTGGAAGCTGACCAAAAATCCCTGACTTCATTTAGTGCCTTGAAAGGTTTCAGGTAAAAGCACATGGAAAAGCTGGATACGCAAAAAAAAAGCAACAGTAATATAATACAAATCCAACTCATTTAAATCTCCCTGCCCTCTATTTTACTGGTTCCACATTGGCATATGTGTTCCTTGCCCGCCATCATAACAGGTAGCAGACAACATCCAATTGATAGGGCAGGTTTATTTGAGTAGGCCAGGGAAAACACCTTTTTCAAATGGTTGAACAGGGCCATATATGCCAACCCAAATGTCACCCAGGGTGTTTACAAATCTAATCAAAGGCTCCATTTGTCATAGCCTTCTTACTAGTTCATGATTTGTTGTTTGTTTCTATGTGTGGGAAATGTCAGCTATGCCGCTATGGATTTGGTTTTGATATGCGTTTTGGAATTGTACAGTAGTTTCAGCACCAACTTTTCTTTATCAGACTACTGTACTTTACAACAGTATTGAGGACACTTGTGTTTTGTTGCTTTGTTTTGTGACATTTTGTAATAGACAAAAAATATATATTGACATTACAGCCATATAATAACTTCTACAATGCTTTACAGTATATTTGGATAGGCACCTAGGCACCAAGGTGGCATAGCAGTTCAGACGTCTTTTGTCCTCGTCTTGTTGTGTCCTGTATATATATATATTTACAACTTTTTTATATACATTTTATTTTTATTTTCCATCAACTCATCTTCAAAACACTCTCCTGCAACCCGCCCCACCAATTTATATTTATAAAAAAGTATTATTTACCTCAAATCTGTAATCCTCCAAGAAGCTAGCCAGAAACTCCAAGAAGCTAGCCTGAAACTAGCCAGAAGCTAATCCAGAAGCTAATCGGAAGCTAGTTCCGAAGCTAGTTAGCTTCTTTACTGGCAAATCGTTAGTATTCAGCTAACCACGGTTTGTGGTCATCAGCTATCCTTTAGCTCGAAAATCTATCGCCAGTTCTGTACGGCGCAGCGCGGCTCGGAACGGAACATACCAGACCAATTTTTCTCTCCATGTCCCTGGATTTCGACTGCTCTCTGGACATTCATACCCGGATCTCACAGCTAGCTAGCTGCTATCCGTGTGACTATCGGCCTTCGTCGATTCCGGAGCAAACATCAATTATTCCGGAGCTAGCCAGCTCCGTCAATCACTCCTGAGTTCCATCAATCACTCCTGGGCTGCAGTCACCTATCCGGACCCGCTTTACTGCCTACGCGGAGCCCCACCGGGCCTTCACAACTGGACTGCCGACGTTATCTACCCGAAGGAGATCCGGCTGGCTCCTCCGTCGCGACGTTACCTGAATGCCCATCTGCGGCCTGCTAACCGTTAGCTGTCTTACCGGCTGCTATCTGAATAGACAATCGGACAATTTATTTATTTTTATTATTATTATGTTTTCTTCTTGGGCCTCTATAACTATATCTATTGTTTTTATTTTTGTTGTTGTTGTGTGATTTGGATTAATCCCCTCTACCACACGGAACCCCACTAATCTACTGACGGAACGCAAGAGGTGGCTAACAACAGACCTCCATCCTATGCTAGCTTGCTACCGACGGCCTGGCTAGCTGTCTAAATCGCCGTGACCCCCAACCAACCTCTCCACTCACTGGACCCTTTTGATCAATCGACTAAGCATGCCTCTCCTTAATGTCAATATGTCTTGTCCATTGCTGTTCTGGTTAGTGTTTATTGGCTTATTTCACTGTAGAGCCTCTAGTCCTGCTCACTATACCTTATCCAACCTATTAGTTCCACCACCCACACATGCAATGACATCTCCTGGTTTCAATGATGTTTCTAGAGACAATATCTCTCTCTTCATCACTCAATACCTAGGTTTACCTCCACTGTATTCACATACTACCATACCTTTGTCTGTACATTATACTTTGATGCTATTTTACCGCCCCCAGAAACATCCTTTTACTCTAAGTTCCAGACGTTCTAGACGACCAATTCTCATAGCTTTTAGCCGTACCCTTATTCTACTCCTCCTATGTTCCTCTGGCGATGTAGAGGTGAATCCAGGCCCTGCAGTGCCTAGCTCCACTCCTATTCCCCAGGCGCTCTCTTTTGATGACTTCTGTAGCCGTAATAGCCTTGGTTTCATGCATGTTAACATTAGAAGCCTTCTCCCTAAGTTTGTTCTATTCACTGCTTTAGCACACTCTGCCAACCCGGATGTTCTAGCTGTGTCTGAATCCTGGCTTAGGAAGACCACCAAAAATTCAGAAATTTTAATTCCAAACTACAACATTTTCAGACAAGATAGAACTGCCAAAGGGGGCGGTGTTGTAATCTACTGCAAAGATAGCCTGCAGAGTTCTGTCCTACTATCCAGGTCTGTACCCAAACAATTTGAACTTCTACTTTTAAAAATCCACCTCTCTAAAAACAAGTCTCTCACCGTTGCCGCCTGCTATAGACCACCCTCTGCCCCCAGCTGTGCTCTGGACACCATATGTGAACTGATTGCCCCCCATCTATCTTCAGAGTTCGTGCTGCTAGGCGACCTAAACTGGAACATGCTTAACACCCCAGCCATCCTACAATCTAAACTTGATGCCCTTTATCTCACACAAATGATCAATGAACCTACCAGGTACCTCCCCAAAGCCTTAAACACGGGCACCCTCACAGATATCATCCTAACCAACTTCCCCTCTAAATACACCTCTGCTGTCTTCAACCAAGATCTCAGCGATCACTGCCTCATTGCCTGCATCTGTAATGGGTCAGCGGTCAAACGACCTCCACTCATCACTGTAAAACGGTAAAACGCTCCCTGAAGCACTTCTGCGAGCAGGCCTTTCTAATCGACCTGGCCGGGGTATCCTGGAAGGATATTGATCTCATCCCGTCAGTAGAGGATGCCTGGATATTTTTTTTAAATGCCTTCCTAACCATCTTAAATAAACATGCCCCATTCAAGAAATTTAGAACCAGGAACAGATATAGCCCTTGGTTCTCCCCAGACCTGACTGCCCTTAACCAACACAAAAACATCCTATGGCGTTCTGCATTAGCATCGAACAGCCCCCGTGATATGCAGCTGTTCAGGGAAGCTAGAAACCATTATACACAGGCAGTTAGAAAAGCCAAGGCTAGCTTTTTCAAGCAGAAATTTGCTTCCTGCAACACTAACTCAAAAAGTTCTGGGACACTGTAAAGTCCATGGAGAATAAGAACACCTCCTCCCAGCTGCCCACTGCACTGAAGATAGGAAACACTGTCACCACTGATAAATCCACCATAATTGAGAATTTCAATAAGCATTTTTCTACGGCTGGCCATGCTTTCCACCTAGCTACTCCTACCCCGGTCAACAGCACTGCACCCCCAACAGCAACTCGCCCAAGCCGTCCCCATTTCTCCTTCTCCCAAATCCATTCAGCTGATTTTCTGAAAGAGCTGCAAAATCTGGACCCCTACAAATCAGCCGGGCTAGACAATCTGGACCCTTTCTTTCTAAAATTATCTGCCGAAATTGTTGCCACCCCTATTACTAGCCTGTTCAACCTCTCTTTCGTGTCGTCTGAGATTCCCAAAGATTGGAAAGCAGCTGCGGTCATCCCCTCTCTTCAAAGGGGGGACACTCTTGACCCAAACTGCTACAGACCTATATCTATCCTACCGTGCCTTTCTAAGGTCTTCGAAAGTCAAGTCAACAAACAGATTACCGACCATTTCGAATCTCACCATACCTTCTCTGCTATGCAATCTGGTTTCAGAGCTGGTCATGGGTGCACCTCAGCCACGCTCAAGGTCCTAAACGATATCTTAACCGCCATCGATAAGAAACATTACTGTGCAGCCGTATTCATTGATCTGGCCAAGGCTTTCTACTCTGTCAATCACCACATCCTCATCGGCAGACTCGACAGCCTTGGTTTCTCAAATGATTGCCTCGCCTGTTTCACCAACTACTTCTCTGATAGAGTTCAGTGTGTCAAATCGGAGGGTCTGCTGTCCGGACCTCTGGCAGTCTCTATGGGGGTGCCACAGGGTTCAATTCTTGGACCGACTCTCTTCTCTGTATACATCAATGAGGTCACTCTTGCTGCTGGTGAGTCTCTGATCCACCTCTATGCAGACGACACCATTCTGTATACTTCCGGCCCTTCTTTGGACACTGTGTTAACAACCCTCCAGGCAAGCTTCAATGCCATACAACTCTCCTTCCATGGCCTCCAATTGCTCTTAAATACAAGTAAAACTAAATGCATGCTCTTCAACCGATCGCTACCTGCACCTACCCGCCTGTCCAACATCACTACTCTGGACGGCTCTGACTTAGAATACGTGGACAACTACAAATACTTAGGTGTCTGGTTAGACTGTAAACTCTCCTTCCAGACCCATATCAAACATCTCCAATCCAAAGTTAAATCTAGAATTGGCTTCCTATTTCGCAACAAAGCATCCTTCACTCATGCTGCCAAACATACCCTTGTAAAACTGACCATCCTACCAATCCTCGACTTTGGCGATGTCATTTACAAAATAGCCTCCAATACCCTACTCAACAAATTGGATGCAGTCTATCACAGTGCAATCCGTTTTGTCACCAAAGCCCCATATACTACCCACCATTGCGACCTGTACGCTCTCGTTGGCTGGCCCTCGCTTCATACTCGTCGCCAAACCCACTGGCTCCATGTCATCTACAAGACCCTGCTAGGTAAAGTCCCCCCTTATCTCAGCTCGCTGGTCACCATAGCATCTCCCACCTGTAGCACACGCTCCAGCAGGTATATCTCTCTAGTCACCCCCAAAACCAATTCTTTCTTTGGCCGCCTCTCCTTCCAGTTCTCTGCTGCCAATGACTGGAACGAACTACAAAAATCTCTGAAACTGGAAACACTTATCTCCCTCACTAGCTTTAAGCACCAACTGTCAGAGCAGCTCACAGATTACTGCACCTGTACATAGCCCACCTATAATTTATCCCAAACAACTACCTCTTTCCCAACTGTATTTAATTTTAATTAATTTATTTATTTAGCTCCTTTGCACCCCATTATTTTTATTTCTACTTTGCACATTCTTCCATTGCAAAACTACCATTCCAGTGTTTTACTTGCTATATTGTATTTACTTTGTCACCATGGCCTTTTTTGCCTTTACCTCCCTTCTCACCTCATTTGCTCACATTGTATATAGACTTGTTTATACTGTATTATTGACTGTATGTTTGTTTTACTCCATGTGTAACTCTGTGTCGTTGTATCTGTCGAACTGCTTTGCTTTATCTTGGCCAGCTCGCAATTGTAAATGAGAACTTGTTCTCAACTTGCCTACCTGGTTAAATAAAGGTAAAATAAATAAAATAAATAAATAAATAAAATTTCAATGATAAGCCAGAAAGGGGGAAAAAAAGGTATTGGCAGCATTTGTACTTTGTTTACAGTGACAAATAAGCTCTCAAGAGGTATGCAAATATATTCATCAGTGCACTTTCACTCTCAAAGGTCAACCTGCGAGGCAATTATCACACCACGTGACTGTACAGCTAAAACATATGAATTAGGGCGGCAGGTAGCCAGTAACCGAAAGTTTGATGGTTAAAATTCCTGAGCCGACTAGGTGAAAAATCTGTTGATGTGCCCTTGAGCAAGGCACTTAACCCTAATTGCTCCAGTGTCGCTGTCAATAATGGCTGATCCCTGGCTCTGACCCCACTCTCTGAAGGTGTCTCAGGGGGAGTGGGATATGCAAAGAAACAAATGTCCAATTCACACATGTGAAATAGGACAAATGTAAGCACCCACATAAATATCTTATTATAATTACCCAGCATCCCTTTCTTCCAGCATGCAGGTGTGTGTGGCTGTCTAATTGTGACTCAGGAGGAGTTGCTGAGGGGTAAAATGTTCCTATGCCATTGTGCCCTCTCTACGGCGAGTCAGAAAGACACCGTGACATATATAGACTGTTGATGAATAACTAAAACCCCTACAGATCTGGGTGTCGGGCAACAGATGCTGATAACAGCCACAGATTAGGTCTTAGATTGGTGACGGATCCCACCAAGATGGTTATATTTACCCCCTTCGCCTCCCCTCCTATATCATCGCTGCCTGTGCTGTGTGTGAGGGGGTCATTGGGTTTTGCCACATTGCATGGAGCACCGAGTGTAAGGTGTTGAAATATTATATTAAGAGGTAGAAAGAATGCAGGCTTTTGATAAGTAGGGCAAGGCAGAGGTGGAAAATAGAGGGAGCTCATTCCTGTGTAGAATGCAGGTTTTCAACTTAGAGTCACATGACATAGTGTGATATTAGAATGCCTTTATAGAGTTAACAAGGGGTTATGTGTATTTTATCCTTATTCTGATGGTATTGTAAGGGTCAGAACCATTCACTAATTTGTTTAGTCTAGCCGATTGTACATCCATTACATTTTGCTCATGCACCCCAAATACATTTGTCCATCCACGCTTGAGGATCCAAGGATCCTCAAACATTGTTGGAATCAAAATGTATTTTTCAGCCAAATATGACGACTGAAATCGACAGTGAATTTTCTATGTAAAATTTGCTTCGGGGCATGACTGAAAGCAGCCAGCACACCTTGAGGAGAATGTTTATTGAACATAAAAACATTCCTATAAGCAATTATGCCAGTGGCAATAAGTAGAGAGGAGGACAAGTTTCAGAATTTCAAATGAAAGAAAAAAAATACAAAAATAAAAAGCAATCCCAGCCAGCACATTTGGTTCCTTAGAAGTTGTGGGAATTCACCTGGACATGACTGACCAGGTGAATTCAGGTGAAAGCTGTGTCCCCTTATTGATGTCACATGTTAAATCCACTTGAATCAGTGTAGATGAAGGGGAGGAAACAGGATAACGAAATAGTTTTAAGCATTGAGACAATTGAGACATGGATTGTGTACAGTGCATTTGGAAAGTATTCAGACACCTTGACTTTTTCCACAATTAGTTACGTTACAGCCTTATTCTAAAATGTATTAAATAGTTTTTTCCCCTAATCAATCAACACACAATACCCCACAATGACAAAGCAAAAACATGTTTTTAGAAATGTTTGTAAATGTATGAGATATCACAAAATAAGTATTCAGACCATTTACTCAGTACTTTGTTGACACACTTTTGGCAACGATTACAGACTTCTTGGGTATGATGTTACAAGCTTGACACACCTGTATTTGAGGAGTTTCTCCCATTCTTCTCTGAAGATCCTCTCAAACTCTGTCAGGTTGGATGGGGAGTGTCCCTGCACAGCTATTTTCAGGTCAATCCAGAGATGTTTTATTGGGTTCCAGTCCGGGCTCTGGCTGGGCCACTCAAGGACATTCAGAGACTTTTCCCGAAGTCACTGCTGCGTTGTCTTGGCTGTGTGCTTAGGGTCATTGTCCTGTTGGAAGGAGAACCAGTCTGAGGTCATGAGCGCTCTGAAGCAGGTTTCCACGAAGGATCTCTCTGTACTTTGCACCGTTCATCTTTCCCTCGATCCTGACTAGTCTCCCAGTCCCTGCCGCTGAAAAACATACCCACAGCATGATGCTGCCACCATCATGCTTCACCATAAGGATGGTGCCAGGTTTCCTCCAGATGTGACACTTGGCATTCAGGCCAAAGAGTTCAATCTTGGTTTCATCAGATCAGAGAATCTAGTTTTGCATGGTCTGAGAGTCCTTTAGGAGCCTTTTAGCCAACTCCAAGCAGGCTGCCATGTGCCTTTTACTGAGGAGTGGCTTCCATCTGGCCACTCTACGATAAAGGCTTGATTGGTGGAGTGCTGCAGAAATGGTTGTCCTTCTGAAAGGTGTTCCCATCTCTACAGAGGAGCTCTGTCAGCGTGACCATTGGGTTTTTGGTCACCTCCCTGACCAAGGCTCATCTCCCCCGATAGTTCAGTTTGGCCGGGCAGCCAGCTCTAGAAAGAGTCTTGGTGGTTCCAAACTTCTTCCATTTTAGAATGATGTTGTCCACTGTGTTCTTAGGGACTTTCAATGCTGCAGAAACGTTTTGGTACCCTTCCCCAGATCTGTGCCTTGACACAATCCTGAGCTCTACGGACAATTCCTTTGACCTCATGGCTTGGTTTTTGCTCTGACGTGCACTGTCAACTGTGGGACCTTATATAGACAGGTGTGTGCCTTTCCAAATCATGCCCAATCAATTGAATTTACCACAGGTGGACTCCAATCAAGTTGTAGAAACATCTCAAGGATGATCAATGGAAACAGAATGCACCTGAGCAAAATTTTGAGTTTCATAGCAAAGGGTCTGAATACTTAAGTAAATAAGGTATTTCTGTTGTTAATTTTTAATACATTTGCAAAAATGTCTAAACCTGTTTTTGCTTTGTCATTATGGGATATTGTGTGTAAGATTGGTGAGGAAAAAAGTTAATTTAATACATTTTAGAATAAAGCTGTAATGTAACAAATGTAACAAAAATGGAAGGGGTCTGAATACTTTCCGAATGCGCTGTATGTGTGCCATTCAGAGGGTGAATAGACAAGACAAAAGATTTAAGTGCCTTTGACAGGGGTATGATAGTAGATGCCAGGCGCACCGGTTTGTGTCAACAGTTTCCCATTTTTCAAGAATGGTTCACCACCCAAAGGACACCCAGCCAAGTTGACACAACTTTGGGAAGAATTGGAGTCAACATGGGCCAGCATCCCTGTGGAAGGCTTTAGACACCTTCTAGAGTCCATGCCCCGACGAATTGAGGCTGTTCTGGGGGCAAAAGCATGTGAAACTCAATATTAGGAAGGTGTTCTTAATGTTTTGTACACTCGGTGTATATGTTTTTAATTAAATAACATTTTTAGAGCGTTACTAAAGTTTTCCTATGGTGTTTATGGAAAGTTTTCTTAATGTTCTGAGAATGGAATTTAGGGCTTATTGATGTTGTGTACAATTAAAGGTTTTGAAACATTCCCAGAATATTCTGAGAACTACTTTCCCGGACTTGTGTGAAATGTTCTGTGGAAGCACTGAAATTCCCACAGAAGAAGGTTGTTTCTTAAAGTTCTCTGAACAATTTGAGAAATTGACTTTAAATAGAACTATGAGGAAACCTATAGGAAACGTTATGCTGAAGTACTGAAATTCCCACAGAAGAACATTGTTTCTTAACATCCGCTGAACTATTAGAGAAAATTGCCAATGCCAAACCAGTTGGAGAACGTTCCTAGAACAACACCAACATTTTAATTAAATGTAACCATGTTTGAACTTTTAGGAAACGTTCTGTTAAACATTTTTGTCAAGTTCCTTAAATGTGTAGAGAATGTTGACAGAGAAAAGCTACATGATAGAACATCTTTTTCAACTATATACAATTTGTTCTTACCATGATCTTCTATCACGTAATATAGACCATTCTGTGGATGCTTTACCTGATTGTACATGTTTATACAATTCTAGAGACAATCAAAACACAGTTTAATCACACAGCACTTGATCCCCAGAGCTATCCATCAAAATGCAAATACCAAATCTATTCAAGGTGAGTCCATGAAAACAACATTCCATTTGAAAGAACACAATCTACTCTCATCCTTGTTATTACACTCTGACTTTATCTGGCTCTCGTCCCACAGAACCCTGCAGATAAAGACCAACCATTAAAATGCTGCACCAACGTGACTAACCGGGAGTTGAACCTATTCATGGAAATGTATTCATCATCATGTAGGTGTTGTTCACTGAACCACCACTGCTACACAAAAACATGTATTATCGCAGACTAATGACTAACTTCATTCATTGCTCTCTTACACTTCCCTTATATTATGAATTATATGTTTGAAAATAGGCTACCAATCACTATCAGTGTTACTTCCCTGTGATTATCAAATGCTGTGGAGTACTGTAAATTGTGTTTCTACTGGTGATGGGTAGAAGAGTCTACTGAGTTCTATGGAAGAGCCCCATTGGCATTAAGGCCATTCATTAGTTTGGCTTGAATAACCTAGTACTGCTCTCTACTGGAAAATAGGGTGTATTGCATTTGCAATAGGCAACAGGGGTTCATGAGGCAAACAAATCAAGGATTCAAGTTTAAAAAAAAATAGAATTCATTGTGTTATGCGGTATAAACTCCCTGCTGTTCATATATTACACCACTGTATTGTTTTCCTAAAGTTAAGAAGCATTCCTAATCCCTACTCAAAAGCTTTCTGAGGAAACAGTATTCTAATAAACAGAGAATGCATGGGTACTAGCCAGGTGGTGATGAGTAAAACATCACATGGGATGATGTGAGACAATCCTGTCTGAAGTCACAGAGAAGAATGCATCTCTAGCCACGGGCAAGTCAACACCTGCATTTGGGTGACTGCTAATGTTGACTGTGCTTTGTTCTACTGGGATATGGACCATTTGAGAGAAACCACAACACAAGACAGGATGGCAGATTTTGACTGGAGTCTGAACCACAGCCAGGCATTTTAGGTTCAGTAAAGATACTTACATGAAAGCACAAGGAGAGAGACTGTTTCACCTTCTCAGTGTCTTACAAACAATATTTGTGCTGTCTCTACCCACCTTGCGGTGTGTAGTAATAACAGATTGGATTATTTTAGAGGAGAGAACTGTAATCCCCCTAATCCTGCTAACAATCCCAGGGATTTTTATGTTAAATGTGTCTGGGAAACAAATGAATGTGTGGAGGTATAGCCCTAATGATCAACTGGTTTATAAAGTCAGGTAGTCATGAGATTTAAACTCACGTGATTCGTCCACCTTTAATTGAATTGATTTGATCACTTTATAAAATGTATGATGATGATTTCGTTTGTTTACATTTTCATATGTCTGTGATTATTAAAGTAGCCTATCCAAAGTGCATAATTTGGAACAGTGAAAAATAAAGTGTTATGGCGTTATCATTATTAGAGTAGCCTATTTGAAGTGAGTAAAAGTTACAGATACAGTAGCGTGGCTACTCAGGAAACGTGAATGTTCCATGATCCCGGCAGATTTGATAGAAATCACAACATACCGTAAAGATCTTTTTCCTGTGCTCCTCATATTTTATGAGCTAGCAATGCGACCTGAAAACGTCTCCTTTAAAACTAAACCACCTTGAGCATAGAACACAAAATGTACATGAACATTTCAAGTAAGCACAGTTTGTAAGAGATAAGGCAAAATAACGTAACGTATAAGAAATTAAGGAATACAGATCTTTGAAAGAGGCAAAGATCTAGGGGGAAATTTCTAAACAAAGAAATCCATCCTAACCCATGCAACAGCCTCCTTTCACTGCCTCCTGCGTCTGAGGTAGACTAATCTTATAGGTCAAAACTTTGAATTCGGACTTGCCTATAGGCTGATGGACTTGTCACATTTGAACTAATTTCTTCCGTATCGGAAACTGAAGACGCAAGACAAGACAATCTTTAACAATTGGCAAAGTTGATGTTGGAGTTTACAAAGGCATTGAAAAGACATATGAAGGTATGTTAATTGTCGAGGATGAACTTTTATACAATTATGAATAGCGAGACACTCGAATCACACACAGCTGTCGTAATACAATTGTTTATTCTTAAATTATTGGATTATCAGCAGTAGCCTATTCAAGAAAATTTAGAGAAGTGAAACATACATGAAACATTGTTGCTCATTAACTCAAGTAAATTTAGAGGGGTTTTGTAGGATCTTCAATGTCCAGATAGAGATTGGCTAATACTATATAAATATATATTATTTATGTGTTGTGCTTGTTTCTCTGTTTTAATTATCCTGATTTGGTAGACATGCTTATAATCAAAGTCTGTCCTTAATTTAGTGATGTGAAACCGGACTATATCATGTGACTGACAAACGTTATAAATTGTCTATTTATTGTCTAGTGTTGTATTTTCTACCTCCGTCATAAAAATATATCCTCACACAATAGCATTTTACATTGTAACATTGTTGCAACAAATAGACAAGACTACATGAGTAGTTTATTCACTAGTTTTGATGTATCATTGAGACGTTTAGCTAGTATTTCCTAAAGCTGTTAATGTGAGGTCCGACCATTGAGGTCAGGTCATTGAAATTAAGCAGGACGTCAATTAATTATAATGGCTTTACAAAAGGGATTTTTTTTTTTGTAATAGCACTGACATGATACTGAAATTCGAATTATTGCACACAGACATGCATGAGAACACATATTTAGGTAGCTACAGTATGCTACTGACTTTGAAAAGGAATGTCAGTTACTACTTTGATCTGATCCCGTCTCTTGACACAAAGAGTTGTCTGTTGTGACCTGCTTAGCCCAAAGGCTGGCAGGTGGCGATATTGAGTTCATTTTACCGTCCAAACGAATTGTCATGCAGCCGGGAATACACTCATATCCCTCGTGGACCGTTTGTATCTAAACCCTTATCAATTCGAGATGCAAAGGCTTCGATTTCCTCCTTAACTTTATTTAATGGTGATAAGGTTGGAAAAAAACGGGCAGAATACGCGTACTTTCTTTATGAAACACAATTTTCCACCAACACGATAGAATGTCTAATGCCTAGGAATGCAACTTCCTGATGTTGCGCCCCGCGTTCAGGCAGGGGTAAACAACAGACAGCTGCAACCTGATTAGCCGAACGCGATACGCAACTCTGGGATTAGTATTTAGCCGCTCTAGCATTGTGGTGGAAGATTGTGTTTCATAAGGAAGAATGTATATTTTCCTAGTTTTTTCCCCCCACCTTCTTAAAGTTAAGTAGAAAATCGAAGCCTTTGCAGTCTGAATAGAGGAGAATGTTTTAGATATGAACCGGTCCATGGGAGATATGAGTGTATTGCCGGCTGCATACAACATGTTTGGAGGTAAATTGCACTCAACATCGCCATCTGCCGGCCTTTGGGCTATGACCTGCAGAGACTGAGCCAGTTAGTTAGTCAGTCAGTCAGTCATCCTGCAGCAGGCCAAAGGCATCTGCTACTTCTGTGCTGTGACTCATGGACAGTACTGATTGGCTTAGCCAGAGCTGAAAAGTATTTTTATTTTTATTTCACCTTTATTTAACCAGGTAGGCCAGTTGAGAACAAGTTCTCATTTGCAACTGCGACCTGGCCAAGATAAAGCATAGCAGTGTGAGCAGACAACACAGAGTTACACATGGAATAAACAATTAACAAGTCAATAACACAGTAGAAAACAAAGGGGGGAGTCTATATACAATGTGTGCAAAAGGCATGAGGAGGTAGGCGAATAATTACAATTTTGCAGATTAACACTGGAGTGATAAATGATCAGATGGTCATGTACAGGTAGAGATATTGGTGTGCAAAAGAGCAAGTAAATAAATAAAAACAGTATGGGGATGAGGTAGGTGAAAATGGGTGGGCTATTTACCAATAGACTATGTACAGCAGCAGCGGTCGGTTAGCTGCTCAGATAGCTGATGTTTGAAGTTGGTGAGGGAGATGGTCAAATCAAATCAAATCTTGTTAGTCACATGCGCCAAATACAACACCTTACAGTGAAATGCTTACTTACGAGCCCCTAACCAACAATGTAGTTAAATATATATATATATATATATATATGGATAAGAATAAGAAGTAAAAGAAACAAGTCATTAAAGAGCAGCAGTAAAATAACAATAGTGAGACTATATACAGGGGGGTACTGGTACAGAGTCAATGTGCATGGGCACCAGTTAGTTGAAGTAATATGTAGAATGGGGCAAAAAAGTATTTAGTCAGCCACCAATTGTGCAAGTTCTCCCACTTAAAAAGATGAGAGAGGCCTGTAATTTCCATCATAGGTACACTTCAAATATGACAGAGAAAATTAGAAAGAAAATTCCAGAAAATCACATTGTAGGATTTCTAATGAATTTATTTGCAAATTATGTTGGAAAATAAGTATTTGGTCAATAACAAAAGTTTATCTCAATACTTTGTTATATAGCCTTTGTTGGCAATGACAGAGGTAAAATGTTTTCTGTAAGTCTTTCACAAGGTTTTCACACACTGTTGCTGGTATTTTGGCCCATTCCTCCATGCAGATCTCCTCTAGAGCAGTGATGTTTTGGTGCTGTTGCTGGGCAACACGGACTTTCAACTCCCTCCAAAGATTTTCTATGGGGTTGAGATCTGGAGACTGGCTAGGCCACTCCAGGACCTTGAAATGCTTCTTACGAAGCCACTCCTTCGTTGCCCGGGCGGTGTGTTTGGGATCATTGTCATGCTGAAAGACCCAGCCACGTTTCATCTTCAATGCCCTTGTTGAGTGAAAACCTCCTTCTATTAGCATCTCACGATACATGGCTCCATTCATTCTTTCCTTTACATGGATCAGTCATCCTGGTCCCTTTGCAGAAAAACAGCCCCAAAGCATGATGTTTCCACCCCCATGCTTCACAGTAGGTATGGTGTTCTTTGGATGCAACTCAGCATTCTTTGTCCTCCAAACACGACGAGTTGAGTTTTTACCAAAAAGTTCTATTTTGGTTTCATCTGACCATATGACATTCTCCCAATCTTCTTCTGGATCATCCAAATGCTCTCTAGCAAACTTCAGACGGGCCTGGACATGTACTGGCTTAAGCAGGGGGGACACGTCTGGCACTGCAGGATTTGAGTCTCTGGCGGCGTAGTGTGTTACTGATGGTAGGCTTTGTTACTTTGGTCCCAGCTCTCTGCAGGTCATTCACTAGGTCCCCCCGTGTGGTTCTGGGATTTTTGCTCACTGTTCTCACTGATCATTTTGACCCCACGGGGTGAGATCTTGCGTGCAGCCCCAGACCGAGGGAGATTATCAGTGGTCTTGTATGTCTTCCATTTCCTAATAATTGCTCCCACAGTTGATTTCTTCAAACCAAGCTGCTTACCTATTGCAGATTCAGTCTTCCCAGCCTGGTGCAGGTCTACAATTTTGTTTCTGGTGTCCTTTGACAGCTCTTTGGTCTTGGCCATAGTAGAGTTTGGAGTGTGACTGTTTGAGGTTGTGGACAGGTGTCTTTTATACTGATAACAAGTTCAAACAGGTGCCATTAATACAGGTAACGAGTGAAGGACAGAGGAGCCTCTTAAAGAAGAAGTTGCAGGTCTGTGAGAGCCAGAAATCTTGCTTGTTTGTAGGTGACCAAATACTTATTTTCCACCATAATTTGCAAATAAATTCATGAAAAATCCTACAATGTGATTTTCTGGATTTTGTTTCTAATTTTGTCTGTCATAGTAGAAGTGTACCTATGATGACAATTACAGGCCTCTCTCATCTTTTTAAGTGGGAGAAGTTGCACAGTTGGTGGCTGACTAAATACTTTTTTGCCCCACTGTACATGTGAATAGAGTTATTAAAGTGACTATGCATAGATGATAACAACAGAGAGTAGCAGGCCTACCACTGTTGTGTCATCGGCAAACTTAATGATGGTGTTGGAGTCGTGTGTGGCGGATGTGTTGTTACCTACCCTTACCACCTGGGGGCAGCCGTCAGGATGTCCAGGATCCAGTTGCAGAGGGAGGTGTTTAGTCCCAGGGTCCTTAGCTTATTGATTAGCTTTGAGGGCACTATGGTGTTGAATGCTGAGCTGTAGACAATAGCATTCTCACATAGGTGTTCCTTTTGTCCAGGTGGGAAAGAGCAGTGTGGAGTGCAATAGAGATTGCATCATCTGTGGATCTGTTGATGTCAGTGAAGACAGTTGCCAGTTGGTCAACGCATGCTCGCAGTACATGTCCTGGTAATCCGTTTGGCCCTGCGGCCTTGGGAATGTTGACCTGTTTAAAGGTCTTACTCACATCGGCTGCGATCATAGATCATAGCGATCATAGAAGTAGTTTAGCTCGTCTGGTAGGCTTGTGTCACTGGGCAACTTTAGGCTGTGCTTCCCTTTGTAGTCTGCAATGGTTTGCAAGCCTTGCCACATCTGACGAGCATCAGAAATGGTGTTGTACGATTCAATCTTAGTCCTATATTGACACATTGCCTGTTTCAGGGTTCTTCGGAGGGCATAGCGGGATTTCTAATAAGCTTCCGGAGTTAGAGTCCCGCTCCTTGACAGCAGCAGCTCTAGCCATTAGCTCAGTGCGGATGTTGCCTGTAATCCATGACTTCTGGTTGGGGTATGTATGCACGGCCACTGTGGGGACGACATCATCGATGCACTTATTGATGATGTCAATGACGGATGTGGTGTACTCCTCAATGCCATCGGAGGAATCCCGGAACATATTCCAGTCTGTGCTAGCAAAACAGTTATGTAGCTTAGCATCTGCTTCTTCTGACCACTTTTTTTATTGATCTAGTCACTGGTGCTTCCTGCTTTGATATTTGCTTGTGAGCAGGAATCAGAAGGATAGAATTATGGTCAGATTTGCCAAATGGAGAGCGAGGGAGACTTTGTATGCGTCTCTGTATGTGGAGTAAAGGTGGTTCAGAGATTTTTTTTTTTGCTCTGGTTGCACATTTAACATGCTGACAGAAATGTGGTAAAACGGATTTAAGTTTCCCTGCATTAAATCCCCAGCTACTAGGAACACTGCCTCTGGGTGAGCGTTTTCTTGTTTGCTTACGGCAGAATACAGCTCATTCAAGGCTGTCTTAGTGCCAGCCTCTGACTATGGTGGTATGTAAAACAGCTATGAAAAATACAGATGAAAACTCTCTAGGTACGGTTGAAGTCAGAAGTTTACATACACCTTAGCCAAATACATTTAAACTCAGTTTTTCACAATTCCTGACATTTCATCCAAGTAAAAATTCTCTGTCTTAGTTCAGTTAGGATCACCACTTTATTTTAAGAATGTAAAATGTCAGAATAATGGATTGAGAGAATGATTTATTTCAGCTTTTATTTATTTAATCACATTCCCAGTGGGTCAGAGGTTTACATACACTCAATTAGTATTTGGTAGCGTTGCCTCTAAATTGTTTAACTTGGGTCAAACATTTTGGGTAGCCTTCCACAAGCGTCCCACAATAAGTTGGGTGAATTTTGGCCCATTCCTCCTGACAGAGCTGGTGTAACTGAGTCAGCTTTGTAGGCCTCCTTGCTCGCACATGCTTTTTCAGTTCTGCCCATAAATGGGATTGAGGTCAGGGCTTTGTGACGGCCACTCCAATACCTTGACTTTGTTGTCCTGAAGCCATTTTGCCACAACTTTGGAAGTATGGTTGGGGTCATTGTCCGTTTGGAAAACCCATTTGTGACTAAGTTTTAACTTCCTGACTGATGTCTTGAGATGTTTCTTCAATATATCCACAACATGATATATTGCACCCCCACAACATGATGCTGCCACCACCGTGCTTCATGGTTGGGATGGTGTCCCCCTTTGTCCTTCAAAAACATTGATTGTCATTATGGCCAAACAGTTATATTTTTGTTTCATCAAACCAGAGGACATTTCTCTAAAAAGTACGATCTTTGTCCCGATATGCAGTTGCATACCGTAGTCTGGCTTTTTTATGGCGGTTTTGGAGCAGTGGCTTCTTCCTTGCTGAGCGGCCTTTCAGGTTATGTCGATATAGGACTCGTTTTACTGTAGATATAGATACTTTTGTACCTGTTTCCTCCAGCATCTTCACAAGGTCCTTTGCTGTTGTTCTGGGATTGATTTGCACTTTTCACACTAAAGTACATTCATCTCTAGGAGACAAAACAAATCTCCTTCCTGAGCGGTATGATGGCTGCGTGGTCCCAGATATCTGGGCCTGTTCCCCAGAAAGCAGTATATCGTTCGTGTCGGGCTCGTCAGATTTGTTAAAAGAAAAAAGGATTCTGCCGTCCTGATGTCCAGAAGTTATTTTTGGTCACAAGAGACGGTAGCGGCAAAATTATGTACAAAATAAGTTTCAAAAAACGCTAATAAGCAAACAAAAAAACACAATCGGTTGGGGACACGTAATTACGTCTGCCTCTCTTCTCCGGGCGCCATCTTCCCCACCTATCACATTTCGTTCCTTGGAAGTTGTCAGAACGTATGTTTTTGGTTTCAAATTGTTTGTAGGAAAGAAGCCATACTTTTCCTGACTTGTAAAACTGAATGTTTTTTAAACGTTCTGAGAACAAAAGTGAACATTTTTCCTGTTCTGGGAATGTTTATTTGTGGGTTGCAGTGAGGTTCTGAGAATGTTTTACTCTGGATCCTTGAAAGTGTTCCTGGGAGGTTTTATTAAGATCAGTTGTGGCCAATAGGTCATTTTCAATAAAATGTCACAATACGTTGGATTTGATTGCTGGGGAGGCAAGGAGACCCCAGCTCCGCTAAAACCATTGACAACTACGTGCCTTTTTCAAAGGATCGTTAAATACATTTTAGAACTATTTGCTTTTTATATCATTGAGCATAGTCAGAACTACACATTTCTGATTTACCTGAGAGTGTTTTGTTGATGCTGAGAACGAATGTATCCGTTTTTATATAACATTCTTAGAACCTTCTCTGAACATCACTGAAGTTTTCTTGTGTTTTGTAAGGAAAGGTTTCTTAATGGAATGTATGTTTTTAAATACCATTCTTACATGCTGACTTCGCCAGCCACGCGAGTGCGCCATTATGCGCATGTTGATTTTGTCTATCCCCACCAGACGCGATCATGACATGCAGATTAAAATACCAAAATCAACTGTGAAACACTATATCAATTTCGGGGCAGGTCAAAACACATATGGAACATTTGTGGACATTTAGCTAATTAACTGTTGCTAGCTAGTACTGCTGAGCGATTAACCAACATTTTGGTTATTTTTCATTTTTTAAACAACTAAATTACATATGTTGGTTGAATTATTTTAATTCCATTTCATATTTAAAAAAAAAAGTGAGGTCAATGCGCACATTTCACAGTTTCTCTAAAGATACATCAGATCAAGCCTGAACTGTGCAATGTTGTAGGGAGTTGTAGTTTCCAAAAGGCCAATATTCCACATAATTTAGCGCATAAAATGTGGTAATTAACTACAATGACAATAATCAGCTCCCTTTCGTGTATAAATATCAGCAGCTCAAGCAGGGTCATGGTCTTCGATGGCAAGTCAGGCAAGTTCTTCAGTTCCTGTGCAAGCTCTCTGCCATCCAAGTATGAGTGTTCTTTATAGTGCAGTGTCATATTAAGGGCCTCACACTGTTCTGTCAGCTCCTTGTTTGAGAGACTTTTGACGATTGACAGCACTCCAAACTTCTCTCCCACATTTTCCAATGTGTAAAATCTTTCCTAAAGGGCTGAGGTTGCAGAATCAACAACGATATTGAAAAATGTCACCTCCAGCTTTTTCAGGGCATCACCGAAAGGCTTATCAAATTATTAGTATGAAAAGTGCCGCTTTGTGGACCTCAGCCTTTTTTGTTGTTGTAGAACGGCCTCTACATTCATACCCTCGCAAATGTCCTTGGTTGGCGTTTGTGCAGTCATAAAGCATGATGCCCTATAGTTGCTGAGTCTTCTCTCTGTCTTTCTGAGAGGACTGACTGCAACATCCACATGCATACTGGGAGACTGCATCAGATTGCTCACATGTTGTATCTGGCTCCAGATGTCATACCACACCAGATGCTGAAGTGGTATGATCCCACCACCTCTGACCAGGACTGGGCCTCAATCTTTATCACAGAGTCTTTGGTTTGATCCCTCACCTCAATCAGTGCCTCTCTCACCGCTGCTGCCTGATACCTCAGTGGCTCGACACCCTTAACTCTACTCTCACCTTGTCTCAGTCCACATCTTCAAAGTGATGTCCACCAGTTTTTTCAGGATAGCCCATCGCTGTGTGGAGGCTGAGAACAAGGTGTACAGTTTGTGTAAGATGCCAAAGTAACCTGTGGCATCAACATAACTTTTAGCTGCATTAGCCACAACCAGGTTCAATGTGTGAGCCCCACATGGCGCAAATAGAGCTTTTGGATTCATTTCCAGGAGTCTGACTTGGACACCTCTGTTTTTGCCTCTCATGTTGGCCCCATTATCAAAAGACTGTTCTCTGCAGTCCTCAAAAGGAATTTGTAGCTCCTCTAATCTTTTGAGAATCAGGGATGCCAAATGTTGGACCGTGGACTCCTCTGCCTCCAAAACCCCCATAAAATGTTCCTTTATGTGGAACTCCTCCAGTGACACAATTCTAGTCACAACCGACAACTGTTCAATGTGGCTGACATCTGAGGTGCAATCTAGAATGATAGAGAGGAATTTTTCCAGCTTGACCTCACTCACCATTATTGAAATGACCTTGCTGCTCAACAAATCAATGTGTTCAAATCAATGAGTTCAAAAAGGGACTTGAGGTCCCTTTATGGACACGGTTAAGGTGCTCTTTCATGACTGGATCAAATTGTGCCATCCGTTGAACCTCTTTGAGAAAATGTCCATTTGATGGAGAGTACAGTGTTTCTGTGTGTCCCCTTAGAGCCAGATTCCTAATTGCCAGAGACTGCACAATAGCAGTCAGACGTGTCAACACCTCTCTCCATCTTATCCTCTCAGCCTCCATAAGTGCCATCTCATGCTTATCAATTGTTTCCCCTTTTTTAAAGGGGTGTGAAGTCAGCAAATAACTTGCATGTTTCCAGTCTGTCAGTCCTGAGTTTGCTAAATTTTCTTCTTAGAAAAGAGTTTGCAGCAGAAGCAGAAGAGGCTGTTTCTTTCAGAATACACCAACCAACTTCTAGGGATTTTTTTCATCAATCACCAAGGTCTTCCTGAAATACTGGTGGTGGCAACTTCTTCCATCACTCTCATTCCTTGGGAAAACAAAGTTAAGTGGTACCTCACTTCGTCCTCTGCAAACTAGTTGTGTCCGAATTCTGTCAGTCAGAACTGACACTTAAAACTTTGCAAAAGGGAAATTATTTATTTTGTTTATGTTACGCAGGGATGCACACAAACACATGTGCGTGTACCCACACACACACACAAGTGCGTGTGCCCATAAACACACCTGAAGAATCCTGCTGGGGAGAAGTGGAAGCAAATGGGTCTTAAATCCACATCCTCAGGCTCAGACAACATTTGTGAAGACGCCTGGCTGAGGTGGATAGCTCCGCATCCCAAGGCTCCGAGATAATTTCTGAAGAGGCCTGTGTGGCTGAGGAGATAGATGGCTCCTCATCCTGGCCAGTACCAGAGGGTGCTCCAAAATATTTCAGAAGTCCCCCTGAATTTGCATTGAAAAACAGTATATGAGTCTGACACCCTAAATACATTTGTTGCCCAATTAAATGTCATTATGCACAATTTATCAAACTGTCATGACTTCCACCGAAGTCGGTTCCTCTCCTTGTTCGTCACCGGTCTTCTAGCCATCGTCGATCCACTTTTCATTTTCGATTTGTTTTGTCTTGTTTTCCTACACACCTGGTTTTCATTTCCCTCATTTATTGTTGTGTATTTAACCCTCTGTACCCCCATGTCTTTGTGTGGAATTGTTTGTTGTACGTGCTTGTGCACATGTTTACTGGTGCGCGTCGGGTTTTGTACCCATGTTGGTTATTTCTTCATGCCGTTGGTTTTGCAATTAAACTGCTCCGGCTATTACCTAGTTCTGCTCTCCTGCGTCTGACTTCCCTGCCACCAGTTACGCACCCCTTACACAAACTTTCAGAATAGGAACCAAATGAACCATACAACCTCCTTGGCTAATTCTAGTCATAAGACACCCCAAAAGACTCAATATATCACAAAAGATACAAAATATCAGCATAATATATATGTATTTTAAGTTAGCTAACAGCATTGGAAATTCCCCTTACTGAGCTCAGGACCTAGTCAATACAATCACAGAACACCTTTATGATGTCACATCAATGAAAGTTAACCAAATCAGTAATGTGCTAGTACAAGGGCACAGGGCGAGACCCAGATGCCGACACAGGAGGCAGATGGTTCGAGTCTCTGATATTTATTCGTATCCAAGGGGCAGGCAAGAGAATGGTCGTGGACAGGCACAAGATCATAACAAGGTCAGAGTCCAGGAGGTACAGAGTGTCAGGCAGGCTCGAGGTCAGGGCAAGCAGTATGGACACCTGGAGGGGGTGGAGACAAGCACAAAGACAGGTGAAGCTAGTTTAGGCTACACACATTATCATGAAGAAACTGTGAAATTATATCCAATGTTATGTAAGCTAGTTGGACAGAAAACTGAATATTGTCGCCCTATGTGCATAGCAAGCGACATAGCAACATAGGCTAACAAACATAAGTGTTAAACTAGCCTATTTCATTACACGCATAATATTATACTCATAAAGAGATGACGTAGCTGCATACCTTTATCTTTTGCGCGTTTCTCCTCTTCTTCTTTCCTCTTTTTCCTAAACTTTAAACCTGATGGCTTAGATCTTTTCTTATCCATTTGTGTTGATTTGGCACTCGAGCATCAATACATTACCCATCCCCCAACACTGTCAATCAAGAGTCAAGACTAAACCAATTCACCTTGGTGGTGTGCAGACTGTTTTTATATTATTCTTAACAATTTCACACAAACTAGAAAAAAATGCAACAATATGTCTGTGAAACTGTATATATTCACAGTATTATGAAAGAATTGTGGTTTATTTGGTAGCATTTCATAGTGTGACTGATTTTACTAATTGCATTAGTACTGTACAAAGTTAGAGGTGCGCTATTTGATAGATTCCCCCATTCCCCCTACCTCGGGCTTCCAGTGGAAAGACCTGAGGTCAACCTACCCCCGTCCCCCTCCCCATCTCATACTTCTGAGTGGGAGACCTTCCCAGGCAGTAGCCTGCCTAGCTCACAAACTACAATCAGGGCGCCCACTCTGACAAGGTTAATTGACCCACAGTCCCACACGGTGACATGATATCATTGACGTGACATGCAAATGAGTGATAGAAAACCAATCGCCTCAAATGTCACCATTCCAAATGTTTTTGTGCGGCCTCCCTGGGCGGCTGCCCATGTCGCCCATACCTAAATCCACCACTGATAAGCAGTAATGGACAGTCAATACCATCATGGGACGTTTCCCTTTAACCTTTTATACTTGTTTCTTAAAGAAGAAAATGAAAAGCATATGTTTAACCATGGTAGCAATTGAAAGGGAACAGTTTGGAGATCATGGGGAAATTATTAGACCAAAGGTGAGTACACAACAGTTCACCTGACAAAAGACAGAATCCAAACATTACGCTGTTGATTTTCTGGACTTGAGAACATGACTTCTAATAGAACCACGAGGAAACCTGTAGGAGTTGTTACGCTGAAGAACTGAATTTCCCACAGATGAACGTTGTTTCTTAACCTTCTCTGAACTATTTGAGAACATTCCCAATGTCAAACCAGTTGGAGAATGTTCACAGAACATTTCCAAAATTGAAATGAAATGTAACCATGTTTGAACTTTTAGGAAACACTCTGTTTAAAGTAATGAAAAAAACATTTCCAGAAAGTTGTGAGAAGGTTGTATGCAAAATAACCATAGGACAACCACGCACTCACCAAGCACCAATAAACATCTGGTTCTCAGAACAATATGTGCTAGCTGGGTTCAAGTTAAGAAAGCTGACAAATGCATGACAAATCTGGCAACCTGCATAAGCTTGAACACACAGAGAGTGAGAGAGACAGAGAACGAGAGATACACAGAGAGACGGAGAGATAGACAGAGAAAGAGACACACACAGAGAGAGCGAGAGAGAGCCTCAGGTTTAGTTAGAAGTTTGTTATGAGGCAATGTTTGTTTAACGTACCATTACAAGGGGCACATGGCTGACTAGGCTTCAAACAAACAAGGATAAAAGGATTATAGACGCAGGCATTTCTTTAGGAAGCGGAAATGAATGAGTGTGGGAATATTTTGGATTTTCCCATGCATGCCATCTCTTTTAATAACATTACCCATGCTTTCTATTTGAATAACACATTACTACTGAGCGTATATTCCGTCATACAAGCAGCTGTGAAATTAGCGAGACTGTAAAAGCAGACTGAAGGAAGTGGGAAGTTTAATTAGCATGCTAGCAATGTGGTCAGCCAACAAACCAAACCATGAGGGTCTGGAGAGGGAAGAAAACACATCTAAAGATCATAGATCTGCTACACACTACAGTGTGTTCTCGGATCTGGGACGAAACTGCCAGAAAGAACCATAATGTATTAGTGAAATGACTTTAGTGGAATAATAGATTTAGACGAGAGGAAGCAAATATTTTGCTTCCTAATATTATTCTGTTCTATTTCTGTTGCTGTATCTTTTGCTATTGTCCCAGAGCTCAGAAAAATGAATTGAATTGATTCATATCCCATCGTCTAGACATCCGTTCAGATGTTTTAAGTGTCTTGTTATTTGTATGACAGATGCATGGAGAGCTTAGCCCCCCATGATGCTGTACAGTAGCAGCTCTAATAAAAGCTCCCATCTCATTATGCAACGCTCAGAGCTCCTGCGGCCCCTCCTGATGACTTCATGATGTGGCAACTTCTACTGGGCGACCACAGAGCTCGTATTGGGGAAGGCCTGCTGAATGCTTAGCGGTTGGAGCAGCATGGCTAACAGACTGTACTGGGTGGATGGGGAACTAACCAGTGCTTTCGAGCTCTGACGAAGGCCTTGAGGCCGATACGTAAAGCTTAATAAAGAGCAGTGAAAATAGCAAAAGCAGTGTGCGGGTTTCTTATTTTTTCACATTTTTTTTCTCAGGTTTTCTGTAATAGCCATGAATAATCCGATATGGGGATGCTGATTGGGGGAGGTACAAGGACATCATAATAGAGTGTAATGCTCACAGGTTTATTTAAAAAAAAAATTCTGGTCAGGAAACCCTCCTGGCCCTGTTGGTTCATCCGAGTTCAACAGAGCACCCTCTTGATTATTTTGTCAAACTGTATTATTTTGTCTCATATGACGGTCTCTTTCCAACCTACTAATAATATCCCATAGAGCACACCGTGAGTTTTCTACTCTTTTAAGGATCCCATCACTTAGTGGGATGCTGTATGAACTACACTGATTCCAAAGCCTGGCCGGCATGTGTTGGCTGGTCAGAATGTGGTTGTATGTTTGAGGTGTGGATACCACAGAGTTATCAACAGACCCAGGGCAGCTGCACTAAGTAATGAGTGCATGGCGCCTACAAAGACACCACAGCAGATCTTAAACATTCTCTACCCTGCCTTTTAACAGAACCACAAACTCTCAAGAGGCCCAACCAAATGTTGGAGGGAGAGAGGATCGCAAAGCACAACTTGTTGAGTCTTGATATGAACAAAGGGGAATAAATGAGGGCAAACAGCTCATTGTCACTTACTTAATATCTTGTCGACAACTTTGTGACAATGTGGATGCAGATTGGTACAGTTTTTGAAAAATCTGCTCCCCATATGTTGGCCTGTGTGTGTGTGTGTGTGTGTGTGAGGCATTTGTCTTCACGTGTACGATGTTCACAGGCTCCTCACAAAGACAAATGACCCACGAGAGTGAGTGGAAAATCCAGGGATTTTCGCTGTTTACAAAAGCTTTTAGCTTTTATTAATGATCGTCCAGGCTCAGTAGGGCCTGGTAAATTGCATCTAGTGTTTTATTAGTGGAGCAATTGGATTAAAATGTTGCCTGATATCCAAGTCTTTGCCAGATTTGTACTACATTTTGCACTGTAAAATATATCTTAAAAATCATAGGTCCACAATGAACCACAGGACTCAAGGATGCATTGAACTAAGTGCAGTATAGGCCAATCATATCCAAATATCATGTATGAATACACAATGCAAAAAATGTATTCACATGACTTCTATTTTGGTATATTATAACAATGAGTAAAGGACACAACTTCCTGCACATTGTATTTACAGTGAACATTAGAATAGAGAATGAATTGTGCCTCTTGTAATGATTCAGCTCCTGTCCCCTGCCCACAGGAGCCCCAGATGAACATGGAGAGCCTGAGCAAGCCAGAGCTGCTGATGCTCTTCAGTGTCCTGGAGGGAGAGCTGGAGGCTCGTGACCTGGTCATCGAGGCCCTCAGGGTAAGAGCTATCCATCGTCTTTCCCATTGTGTAATTTACAGCCAGGACCCAAAAGCCCATCAATGATGCCACCATTACCCATAATATGAGGTCTGAAGCATAAAGATAAAACTATGATTTATAATTATGTCTGAGGAGTTGTTACCAGGGTTGGGGTCAATTTGGAATTTCAGGATTGAATTCAATTTAAACAATGAATTTGAATTGAATTTGAACTGGCAACACCCCACAGGAAGCAGCATTTTAATTGAAGGAAGTGGAATTGAATTTAAAGTAATTCAAACTCGTTCAACTAAGACATGAAACATGAAAGTCTTATTCATTTGACAAATACTTTATCAAGGATACACCACTTATTAATGCAAAGAATACACATACCCTTTCAAATATTTGTTTGATTAAAACTCAGATTTCCTTTATCATGAAATGTTAGATTGTTCCCTTCAATACTGCAGTGTTTGATGTAATGCATTCTGGGAAATGTATTCTGATATTTAAAAACAAGGAAATGATGAATTATCATAGACAACCATAGACAACTCACAACATGATCTTATAATATTTCCAGACCTCTGTAATCATTTTTTATTATTATTAGGAGAATAAGTTTTAAAATGTTTCAACCTTATGCTACATGGTATTGGTAACCATACATGATGTCAAAATAAACATTTATATGGAGATAAATAAGCCATTAGAATTTGATTGAATTAAATTATACTTCCTTTAATTCTAATTCAAATTCTGCTTCTTGTGGTATGTGGCCAATTCAAATTCATTTCTAATGTTAGAATTGACCCCAACCCAGTCAAGTTGTTTGTTATGCACGCCATTAATCAAACAATGTAACTCGGTAACCATATTTCTATCCTGTATAAAGCTGCCCATTGAAGTACATAATTTAGCAATGTGAAATATATTATTTGAATAATGATTGAGGATTGATGGGTTATTATCAAATTTAACCTACCTTGTGTTTGTTTGAAGCACATGCTATTTCCCTGTTGACCAGCCCTACTGTATATAGGATGCCCCGCATCCACGCATGCTACAATCCGGAGGCCGGAAAATATTTGGCAAAAATGTTTAGGGGGTTAGTTGTTTCCCGAAAATCCTGTTACTGAATGCATATCTATAATCCGTAACTCCTTGTCCGTCCATCCAGATTGTATATATGTGGATATCTGTATAGAAACTGTCTGAACTAAACTTTTCTCCAAATCAGCACTGTATAATTAATTCGCCAGTGGTAGACAGTGGTAGGCTATGCATTATAAAATCCAGACGGATTGACAAGAAGTTACGGATTATAGATATGCATTCTGTGACAGTATTTTCAGAAACAAGTACCCCCCTTAAAATGTTTGATAAATATTTTCAGGGCTCTGCATTGTACCCACCTAGGACACCATGACACAAGCTAACGGGTGTGTCTTCGTGTAAAACGGTTGTTAATGAGATAATGATGATATGTCTATGGTGGTAAATAATGCATGTATTGTAGAAATGTATTTTGAGCTATCATGTTGTAACATTCCTAGCGAAGGACGGTTCCTGGAAAGAGTAGGCCTACATGCTCAGATTGGCCTTTGCCGGTGAGATAGCAGGTTGAGCAGGTAACAGGTGTCTAGAGTGGAGCTATACCTGTGTTCAGTGATAGGCATTATACACGACGTGGCCAAAAGTATGTGGACACCCCTGTATTCTGCAATTTCAGCCACACCCGTTGCTGACTGCCATGCAATCTCCATAGACAAACATTTGCAGTAGAATGGCCCGTACTGAAGAGCTCAACGTGGCACCATCATAGGATGCTGCAAGAGTTGCCCCGGTCAACTGCAAGTGCTGTTATTGTGAAGTGGAAACATCTAGGAGCATCAACAACTCAGCCGGGAAGTGGTAGACCGCACAAGCTCACAGAATGGGACCGCCAAGTGCTGAAGCGCGTAACGCATAAAACTCGTCTCTCCTCGGTTGCAACACTCACTACCGAGTTCCAAACGGCCTCTGGAAGCAACGTCAGCATGAGAACTGTTCTTCAGGCGCTTCATGAAATGGGTTTCCATGGCCGAGCAGCCGCACACAAGCCTAAGATCATGCGCAATGCCAAGCATCGGTTGGGTTTGGCGGATGCCAGGAGAACGCTTCCTGCCTGAATGCATAGTGTCATCTGTAAAGTTTGTTGGAGGAGGAATAATGGTCTGGGCTGTTTTTCATGGTTCGGGCTAGGCCTCTTAGTACCAATGAAGGGAAATCTTAGCGCTACAGCATACAACAACATTCTAGACAATTTTGTGCTTCCAACTTTGTGGCAACAGTTTGGGGAAGGCCCTTTCCTGTTTCAGCATGACAATGCCCTCATGCACAAAGTGAGGTCCATACAGAAGTGGTTTGTTGAGATTGGTGTGGAAGAACTTGACTGGCCTGCACAAAGTCCTTACCTCAACCCCATCAAAGACCTTTGGGATGAATTGAAACGCCGACTGCGAGCCAGGCCTAATCGCCCAACATCAGTGCTCTGCAGCAAAGTTCCAATATCTAGTGGAAAGCCTTCCCAGAAGAATGGATGCTGTTATGGCAGCAAAGTGGGGGTACCAACTCCATATTAATGCCCATGATTTTGGAATGAGCAGGTGTCCACATACTTTTGACCATGTGGTGTAGTTGAATGCCTGAACAGTTTTTTTTAATTGCTGAGAATATCTTTGATTCGTCCAAGTGTTTATGTCATCTTCAAGTTTGTACTTTTTTTTACTGGCCAAGTCATACTGCACCTGTAAATATTGTAAATAAAATCCTCTCACTGAGGTGAACCGTCAGCATCCTGTCGGACTCCTAACTCTCCACTCCACCGCCTTCGGCTCATGCTTCACAGGAGTCGCGGATGTAAGATAGCCAGGTTAGTGGTCCACAAACTGGGACAGGGGTTTGAGAGCAGAGTTAGCCATTACCCTTATCATGATTCTAGTGGTACTGTACTGTACACACGGGACGGCTGGAGACGAGACAGACTACCCATTACCTGACCTCTCATGATTTAACCTGACTTTAATTGATAAAATGTCCTTTAGCCAACCAGGGAAAAGCTCTACTTTAGTAGCCACAGTGTACAGCCATGGTGCTAGCCACTTATGCCAATTCATACTGTCCATGCACCTGGGATGTCAGACTGTCTGGCTGTGGGAAGATTACCCTCCTATCTGTCTGCAGTCTGAGGATTATCTCTGCCTGATAACCCACATATTCCAGTCATCTTTTTTAAGGTAGACTCGGGAAGATCACATTCATATACACAATGTGGTTTACAGACAACGACAAAGAACAGAACAACAGCAGCATAATTCAAATCTGCCAAAAATGCTGCAGGCTCATCCTAACGTGTTATGATTTAGTTGCATGTTCGACAAGTCATGTTGAGTTTAAATTGATCACCGTGACTGCTGATTAGTACCAAGTAAAACACAAAGTGACCTGAGTGGCACAACAAACTGTATCCAGGTGAACAAACCACAGAAATCAAGGCCCCCTAGATCATTCATGTGTTGTGTCTAGACCACAATCTACACATCTCCTGGGCGCTGGCCATCTAAGGCAAGGCAGTTTCATGCACCGTGCTGAGTGGGTGGAAGATTACTATGTGAGCAGGGAGACTTGGAGTGAACAAATAAACAAAGGCCTTAACTGGAGCGGTCAGGATGTGTGGCTGACTGTGTGTCTTCACTGACACTAAATCCCCCGGATCTGTTAACTCGCTCCTTGGTTGCCTAAGCAGTAGTCTTTTGTGGCCAGCAATGGTTCAGAGATGACCTCAAAACAGTATACACTGGAATATGGAATCTCTTCTTGCACTCACGTGAAAGAAGAGCGCACAGCATTACAACAATGGATCCCATAGTTACTCAAATTGAGAAAGGCTTAGAGGACTATAACAACTTTTCCTCTTTTGGTTTTCAATAGGTGTATGTTTTAATTTCACGCTACAAAACAAAGAACCGTGTGTCAGCTAGCATATGAACTCGCCAATATTTGGAGCGGCAGATGATGTGGACAATTCTTATTGCTCAAGGCGCTCAGAGTCTCTTACTAATTCTGAATCACCCCAGTATGTCATGAGAACTATTGAGTATGTGGCTGAACAGAGCAGCCACAAGCTGCCATTGACGTGGTGCTGTATGTGTGTCACTATCAGTCACTGGGTGATTTCCTTTTTCCAATGAGTCTAAAGGGTTAAGTTTGTTATTTTCCCTTTAAAAAAAAAAAAAAAAAAAAAACTAATTTCTTATAATAGCATGGTTTGCTGGGAAATCAAGTTGGGTTAATATGACAGATATTCCTGTGTTCTGTTTATACAATGTTTGATGATAATGCCTGAAGCTATTCTCACTGTTAACCAGTATCCATCCATGGCTCATCTTACCTGCTTCTCCTTAAGCTGTGGCATGCTGCAGAAAGTTGGAGCCCAACGATGCCCATATTTGGCACACACTAGTGTGGGAAAATAGGAAGTACACCATTTTAGAATTGGGACCGTTTCGTGCCTGTTATCAGCGCCACATTAGCGCAGGAATGAGTGAATAAGCTTTGGTTGACCTGGTTTTTAAACATTAACTACATCAGGAATGTGTTTAATGTCAGCCCTCCTCCTCACACTCCCCCCTTCTCGAAAACACCACTGGAACACAAAACAGCCTCCCTTTGTGCTGCAGTGTGTGTGTGTGTGTGTGTGTGTTTGTGTGTGTGTGTGTATGTGTGTGTGTGTGTGCGCGTGTGTGAGCTGGAAACGTTCGAGGCCTGGATGGATGACAACGATTGTCAGAGGAGTTGGCTGTAGCACAAACAGATCTGGGACCAGGCTTGGTGCTTGGTGTGGGGACCATTGCACTAGACGGTTGTGTTATGATGTGTGAGGCTAAGGAATGTTCCCTCTCTCTCCTGGGTCATACAGGTCAGATACATGACCGGGGTATTGGGTAATGGCTAATGACTAGCTGTCATGCACCAGACTGTGCCCACTGTGTGTTTCAGAGAAATGTTTCAGGTCTTGCAGGACTCCTGTGCTTTCCTGCCTCTCCTTATTTTCCATCCTTTTTGATCTGCTCTCTCATATCCCAACGGACCGGCTCAAATAACAGCATGATCGAGACTTCACAGCCTCTGTATCCCAATATCTTTACCGATGGATAGATATTATATATGACATTGGCATTTGTTTTGTTCCTGCCCAGCAGAGACACACCGGACTCTACTTGCTTAGCCGACTGCTCAGCCGAACGCACCGCTGGGCGCACAATGCCTGCCTTCCAGGACAACCAGGTGTTGCAGGAAGGCCAAGAAGGTCATCAGGGGCCACCTGAGCCACGGTCTGTTTCCCCCGCTTCCGTCACTCAGACGCGGGCAGTATAGGAGCATCATGGCAAAAACTGATAGATAGTCTTGCCAATAGTCTCTACCCCCAGACCATCAGGCTACTGAATAGTCCCCACTAGGCAGCTCAGAGGCAAGTTGCTGAAGTCACCATTGTTCCCCCTGCACTGGCAGAGTAAAGGTCTAGTTAGACCTGGCCCAGACACCAGCCCAGACACCCTACAAACGCTCTGACTGAAGACAGACAAACATCTGTTGCTTCTTCCTCTCTCTCTCTACCGCTCTTTCCTCTTCTGCCTGCTCCCTCGCTCTCTTCCCCCCCCTCTCTCTCTCTATTTCTTCCTCCTCTGCCTGCTCTACCTCTTTCCCTCTCACCCTCTCTTTCTCTCTCCTATCTCAATCTTCCTGGTAGGGATGGGAATCCCCACTCCCATAGAACATATGGTTGATGTTTCTCTTGGCATGTTATGTTTGCCGCTGTGGCTGACTTCCTGTTTAGCAGGCAGTGGAAGGAAGATTATTGCAGCAGGCCTGAAGGAAGGGAAAGGGCAGCATGCAGAAACTGAAAAAGAAACAGATTATGGCTTTTTCTTTTTTACGTTGCTGGGAAACCAGGTTACACTTGTGCATAGTACATGGATTGTTTATAGTACATGTAGCTGCATAGTACCAGTGACTGTCTGACGATGATATTTGACTTTCTTATATACTTACAAAATGGTCAAATATCTCAGGGACAGAGTCTGTTTATTCAGCTAGAAACCTAAGTGACTATTAGTAAAAGCAGATTGAACAATAACAATAACCATTCTACACAATATAGCCCGTTTTGACACACATACAGTTCTCTACCCCAGTGTTTCTCAACCCTCGCCTCCTCTCCTCCCTCAGGCCCAGTGCAGAGACACATATGTGGAGAAGCGCTATGGGAAGTACAACCTGAGCGACCCGTTCCTGGCTCTGCAGAGGGACAGTGAGGCGTTGGGGGGGCAGAGCCCTGGGGTCCACCAGGCTTCAGCCTGCTCTAGCCCCCTGGCTGTGCTCAAACAGGTGGTCACCCACTGCAGGAGGATGCAGGAGAAGATGCTCGCCCAGCTAGCTGCAGCCGAGAGCAGTCACAAGAGGGTAGGGCTGGGGGTTGTAGCTGGGCCTTAGATGCCAACCCCTCCACTTTTGATTAGATTAAAGATGAACTAAACTAGCTTGCTCCCGAAGGGGTTCTTTTCCACCCGGGAAGTTGTATTTAGTTAGCAGATTATCCTGACCTGGGATCTTATCATTTCTGTGTCTCTATCTCCCCCCTCTGGTTGTGACAGGTCATTGCAGATCTGGAGGAGGAGAGGAGAAGGCATGCAGAGGACACCGCTGAGGGCGATGATGTCACTTGCATCCTGGAAAAGGAGAGGGAACGCCTCTTGCAACAGGTAGAGTTAACATCAATATCTGAGTGATAACTGCTATAGGATTTCGTTTTTACAATTGAACCTATTGTACTCTTTTCTGCCTGTAGCTGGAGTTTGAGCGGGGCCAGGTGCGTCGTCTGGAGAAGGAACAGAAGAGGGTCCTGGAGCAGCTGGAGGAGGAGCGGGTGCAGCACAAGCAGCTCTCCTCTGCCCTGGCCAAGGAGTGCAAGTGGGCCAGCCAGCGGGCCCTGGAGGTGGACCACCGCCTGGCTGAGGCAAACCGTAGGCTGGAGAAGGAGCAGGGGGAGATCTTGGCCCTGAGGGCTGACCTACAGAAGGAGAGTAGGAGGGCCCTGCAGATGGAGGCCAGGGTGGAGGAGCGGCTGGCTGAGTTTGACACGGAGAAGGAGCAGCTCCGCTCTCGGCTCAAGAGGGAGGAGGCCCAGTGCTGCCTGCTGCAGGAGCAGGTGGAGGCGCTGAGGAGAGAGCTTCAGGTAGAGAGGGGAGCTGAGGAGGAGGATGAGAGGAGAGACTCTCCTGTGGATATCAGTGGAGGGTCACCACTACTACGACCAACACCACACTCCAGCCAGGAAGAGGGGGGTGAAGAACCTAAAGTCAACGGTCACGACTGCCTCAGGGAGGACGCCCTTCCACACAGACTGGGCCTGGACAACCGGAGTGAGAACAGCAGCCCTGTCCTGCTGTCCCCTGCCCTCCTGAACCAGAGCCTGTCCCCCTGCAGCACGGGGTCCTCCTCCCTCACCTCCTCCCCGTGCTCCTCTCCTCAGCTGGCCAAACAGCTGCCCCTGGCCACCAGTCCCAGCTACCAGTCCTCCTACCAGGCAGGCATCAACCAGCGCTTCCACGCTGCTCGCCACAAGTTCCAGGGCCACACTGATCCAGAGCCACAGCAGGATGGAAGAGGAGGTGGCAGCCTACCCCACTCCCCTAGAGACCTGTCCCCGTCCCCTGAGTGCATCCCCGTCCCTGTCCCCAGCCCGGCCAAACATCTGGCCCGCAGCACTGTCACCCACGTCCTGTCCCGCTTCACAGTCCAGCAGGGGGCCAAACCTCCGCCACCCAACAGCTCTCCCTTCGGCACTGACTACCGTAACCTGGCCCTGACCCCCTCCTCCCCGGTCATCCCCAGGGCCTCTGGTGCTGCTCTGCCTCTGGGGGTCTGCTCCCCAACCATCCCCCGTGCAGACAGGGGCAACCCGCCCCCCATCCCCTCTAAGAAGCCTGGCCTGGCCCAGTCTCCAGCGCCATCCATCCCTGGTACCAGAGCCAGCCACTTTCCTGAGCTGTCAGGAAGTTGTGGTCTCACCAGCGGCCAGGAGAATGTTAAAGAGCTGGACATGGTGGTTTCCTCCGTCAGTTAGCCTAGCCTCCTACTGAGTGCTACTAGCGCTGTGTTCTTTTATACCGCTCACACGTTCGTGTGCTGAGGCACGCTGCAAAACACTGTCAAGTTAACTGTATTTATTTTATTTTTGACATGCATTCTGCTTCATTCTTCTTGTAGCACAATATATGTATTTGTATTTATGCATTTTGGGTTTGTTGATAATATAATATAAGGAGAATAAGCAGTAATGAAGAGTAATGGGCCAACATGCATGTTAGTTGCTGGGTACTTTTCAAAAGTTTGCTAAGAAAAGCATGTAATGTCATGGGACAATCAAATGTCGCTACTTATAATGCGGCTTTTGAATTTGAGCTTGGAAATAAGCATTTCTCTAAATCAAGATTGGGATTTAGCCTAATACTGAACAAAATAAGAGAGCTTATCTTAAACTGCAGAGTTTAATACTGAACCAAGGCCGCTTGCAAACACATTAGTATAATGTTATATTTCCTAAAATGGCACATGATTATAACATTCCATATCTTCAAGGCTTAATAAGTTGGCAGTATTCTGTGTATATGCAGTATTCTGTGTATGTGCAGAATTCTGTGTATATGCAGTATTATTAATACTACTATGTATTATGTGTAGTGTAACTACTATGAAAATATATTATATTTGCTCTCATACCAATCGTTTGGTCAAACATTTAGAATGTATATTTTTACATGAGCACAATATATCTCTTTTACACCATTGGTTTGTCATATACAGTTGAAGTCGGAAGTTTACATACACTTAGGTTGGAGTCATTCAAACTTGTTTTTCAACCACTCCACAAATTTCTTGTTAACAAACTATAGTTTTGGCATGTCAGTTAGGACATCTACTTTGTGCATGACACAAGTAATTTTTCCAACAATTGTTTACAGACAGATTATTTCACTTATAATTCACTGTATCACAATTCCAGTGGGTCAGAAGTTTACATAAACTAAGTTGACTATGCCTTTAAACTGCTTGGAAAATTCCAGAAAATGATGTCATGGCTTTAGAAGCTTCTGAAAGGCATATTGACATAATTTGAGTCAATTGGAGGTGTATCTGTGGATGTATTTCAAGGCCTACCTTCAAACTCAGTGCCTTTTTGCTTGACATCATGGGATGTCAAAAGAAATCAGCCAAGACCTCAGAAAACAACTGTAGACCTCCACAAGTCTGGTTCATCCTTGGGAGCAATTTCCAAATGCTTGAAGGTACCACCATCTGTACAAACAATAGTACGCAGGTATAAACACCATGGGACCACGCAGCCGTCATACCGCTCAGGAAGGAGACGCCTTCCGTCTCCTAGAGAGGAACGCACTTTGGAATGAAAAGTGCAAATCAATCCCAGAACAACAGCAAAAGACCTAGTGAAGATGCTGGAGGAAACAGGTACAAAAGTATCTATATCTACAGAAAACAAATCCTATATCGACATAACCTGAAAGGCCACTCAGCAATGAAGAAGTCACGGCTCCAAAACTGCCATAAAAAAGCCAGACTACGGTTTGCAACTGCACATGGGGACAAAGATCTTACTTTTTGGAGAAATGTTCTCTGGTCTGATTAAACAAAAATAGAACTGTTTGGCCATAATGACCATCGTTATGTTTGGAGGACAAAGGGGGAGGCTTGCAAGCCGAAGAACACCATCCCAACCGTGAAGCACGAGGATGGCAGCATCATGTTGTGGGGGTGCTTTTCTGCAAGAGGGACTGGTGAACTTCACAAAATAGATGGCTTCATGAGGGAGGAAAATTATGTGGATATATTGAAGCCACATCTCAAGACATCAGTCAGGAAGTTAAAGCTTGGTCGCAAATGGGTCTTCCAAATGGACAATGACCCCAAGCATTCTTACAAAGTTGTGGCAAAATGGCTTAAGGACAACAAAGTCAAGGTATTGGAGTGGCCATCACAAAGTCCTGACCTCAATCCCATAGAACATTTGTGGGCAGAACTAAAAAAGCATGTGAGAGCAAGGAGGCCTACAAACCTGACTCAGTTACACCATCTCTGTCAGGAGGAATGGGCCAAAATTCACCCAACTTATTGTGGGAAGCTTGTGGAAGGGTACCTGAAACGTTTGACCCAAGTTAAACAATTTAAAGGCAATGCTACCAAATACTAATTGAGTGTATGTAAACTTCTGACCCACTTTGAATGTGATGAAAGAAGGATAAGCTGAAATAAATCATTCTCTCTACTATTATTCTGACATCTTACATTCTTCAATTAAAGTGGGGATCCTACCTGACCTTAGACTGGGAATTTTTACTCTGATTAAATGTCAGAAATTGTGAAAAAACTGACTTTAAATGTATTTGGCTTAGGTGTATGTAAACTTCCAACTTCAACTGTATCTACTATACTTCACATATACATTTTTAATTATGTTTTTATATGGTACATTAAATATTGCCTTAGTATATCACTTGGCTATCAGGACTAGTAATCAGCACTGCTGAACGGGGAGAATCTCAATTGCATACTCCTCGCATCCTCTCTCCTCGCCGCCTCCTCAAAACCCATTGGAGGTGGTCAGAGAGGAGGGACCTCTGGGGGGAGGGGGTATATTTCATAAAGTATTATATATTAGAAAACTGTATGCTAATATATTTATTATTATCACTTAGTGATTTCTGCTTGCGTTTGTTGTTCATTTGATTGAATGTGAGAAAAGTGAGAAAAATGTGAGAAAAAGAAATCAGTAGTGTGTCAAAGACAGTGAAAATAGAAAAGGCTCTGCATGCTGTTTTTGGTGCTCCCAAAATCATATTTTACAGATTAGTATGTGCTGTATTGCATTGCAAAACCTTTTAGACTTCCATGCATATGATTGAATGTTGATTTGTTTTATACCTTGCTTATCATGTGATTTGTTACTGTATTATCCATGACGGATATAAAACACTCACTTCCTCAACCTCGCTGCCATCTATTCATACATGTATATCTATTGATCAACTACTCTGACCCGGTAGTTTTAAATATACATTTACAAATCAACCATGCTTTTCTGTTTTTACTGTCTGTCTATTGCTCTCTTCTGGTTTTTATGTCTTGAATCCCGCTGCTTGTAGTTCTGTCCACCAGGTGTCACTGTCTCATTACCTGGCAGTCGAAGGTACTCTCACTGTCTCTCATGTCCGCTGTAGAGCCCCCCAGCCAGCAGGTAACACTGTAAAATCACTGTGTACACACACACCTACTACATACACAATGAATGGAGCTCACTCTAACCACAGCCAACAGAAAAGGATTGGAGGACTGGATGAAGTGGTAAAGTTGCAATTACCACACCACACACACTTCTGACTTTCCCATGAATAAGGTACTCCTGCTCAGTATGAATAAATAGGATCAAACACATCACTCTTCCACTTTGATACAGGCTTTAATAAAAATAAATAGCTACACATTTTCCCTTTGAAAGAGTGGTGCTTTTCATTCACACTCGGTGTTATATTTCAATCTAATTGCAACTTACATTCTTTCATTAGTTCCATATAATAACTTGAAACAGTAACATGCACACGAAGAAGTCGGGTTTAATGTTGTGGTATTCAAGGTCACACTTGAACCACTGAGGAACTGATCCAAATTCCATTCTCTATGCGTTGGTCATGACCTGCTGTGTGTGTCTGTGTGCGGCCTGGGATACGTGGGCCGCTGGGGCTTGGAGAGGGGAGAGGAGACCTCAACTCCTACCCAGTCACTTCAGCACAGCACAGCACAGCAAGTAGTGGCTGATTAGGAATGTGGAGTTAGGAAATTGTTGCACAAATGGCATGTGAAATCATGTGCGTTACTCTGCACCTCATTACCAGTGGTGCTGTTGTTATAACCCAAAACACGCATGTGGTATTCTTGTGGTGTGTGTCCATCTGTTGGGTGTTGATTCAGTCTAGAGAAGCGCAAAGGCAGCCACTACATGATATAAAATTGAGATTCAAATAGTGGGCCATTTAAAAAATAAAATAAAAACATTTTCAACTTGTTTCATGTGGTCTGTGGTACGGAATGTAACAGTACAGTACATCTATGCAATTGCTGTCTGGTCCAAAGTCAGTCCATTAAGCTCAGCGCTCTGTTGCTCATATTTAACATGTCTCTCCTACATGACCCAACATGTTACTTACTTTGTCCCGGTATCTAAAGCCAAAGCCAGATCATTTCAGAGGAACCGTACATTATGTAGTGTAGAGCAGATCAGCACACGCTGACCGTCTGTTCCGGCCGGCCCAGCAGACAGGCGGTTGCTCGTCTCCTCTCCTGCCTGCCTGCATATGAACCGAGCGAGTCACCTCCCCTGCTCAACTCACCTCATTAACATTCCTTCGTGGGACAGCAGGGACGCGTTGTGAGGCCAACACAGACATGTCTGGCCTCCAGCAAAGCTCTCTCAGTAAACACAGTCCCTGGATGATGAGCTGTGAGTGGCCAGGTTCGAGCTGCTGTGACGGGCTAGGGCTTGGCCCTCGCAGGGTTCAGGCAGGCCCTATTCGCCGGCCCGGGCTGAAAGCAGCTCGGGGGAGGCAGACTAAGCTCCCATATCTGATGGCAGCCTGTCATTTAACCTAGAGACATTTTTCTGTCCTCTAAGACTTGTTTGCTAATGCAGCACTTTTTCTTAGAAAAGAAAGTGGTTCTTTGAGTAAAAAAAGGTGCTACAGATGTGGTTAAATATATTGGCACCCATGCACTTTTCTTAAATAATTCCGTATTTCTTCTCAAATAAGTTGACATTTAAAAAAAAATTGCTTATTGGATTTTCAACATTGCAGAACCAATTTTATTTTTGCAAACTTAAGTTGACTATTTTCATTAAGAAAATGATGACAAATAACATGGACAAAATTATTGGCACCCCAGAGCTTAGTAGTTGCTTGCACAGCCTTTGGCCAAGATAACTTCAGACAAATGTTTCTTGTAGCCATCAACGAGCTTGCTGCACCTTTCTACTGACAATTTGGCCCCCTCTAATTCTTTAATTTTTCAGGGGTGCCCTTCACCAACTGCTGTTTTCAGATCTCGCCATAGGTTATGGATGTGATTCAGATATGGACTCCTCGCTGACAACTCCAGAACAGTCCAGCATCTTTTGATGTGTGTCCTGGGTGCTTTTTGATATGCATTCAGGGTTGTTGTCCTGCTGGAAGACCCACAACATTCATGGAGACCCCATTTTTGGAAACTGGGTTGAATATTGCACTCCTCCAAAACACATTGATAATCTGCTGATTTCATTTCGCTTGCACACGTTCAAGGCCATCAGTGTCAGAGGCAGAAAAGCAACCCCACAGCATTATCAATCCCCCATCTCTGATTGTAGGGACATGCTTCATTTATACTGGTAAGTATGTCGGTCAAGGTATGACAGAAATTGGTGCCTGAGAAGTCAAGGTGAACACATTAACTTTCTCGAATTACAAAGAGAATTTACAACCCCTTCGCGGATCTCCAACCACAGACCAAAAATATGCAGAGTGACTGTTCGCACTGTAAGAGGAGATATATTAACTGGCCAAAGGAAGTGACATGCGGTGGTGGCTGGCTCAACCATGTCGTCATCTAGGCCAGGGCAGACATCTGATGTAGCCGGCGGGCACAGGCACAGTCTCTCCCCTTCCCCTGTCCCCATCCCCCTGTCCAAAATTAGCCTGGACCATGAGCCTGGCCCAGAATAGGAGGCGGGTGGCATGGTGGCACGGCGCTAAGCCCTCCGGGTCCACAGCTGGAGCGCTCTAGACAAGGGGCCCGTGGGGGCCTGCTGGCCCATCACCTGCTTCCTGTAAAGCAATTTGTTATAGAGTTGTCACTGTAAAATCTACAGCCTGTCCTGGAGGTAAAGAAAGACAGGGTCACATGTAATGAGGATACCGCTGCCTCAGTCTGGCTGTGATGTAACCGAAGGGAAGGACACACACTTTGGGCTTTGCATGTAGCTGTGGGTAGACTATGTGTGTCTTTGTATGTACAGTAAGGCATATGTGCGCTGTGTTTAAGAATAAAAAAGATTTGCGTGTACAACCAATTTCTATCATGTCATATAATTAGGCAAACAATAATTTCATGAAGTTTCTGAATCACCCCCCCCCCCCCCCCCACCCACCCCCCTCGCTCCCAGGAGAGACACACACATACCAGCACCACCTCCACTGTCTGTGTGCTGGTATTTTTAGGCAGCTGCTGTATTGTTTTTGACCTTTACTTAGGTGTGTGACTAATGCTTCTGGATTTGTGCTGATTAATATGACCCCACACACTCACACATGCTCCCATTGTCCAGCGGCCTCTTCCCTAGCTGCTCAAAGCCCAAGCACACAGCACCTAGCAACTACAACTGAACCGTGGTAAGTACAAAGCCAGGAGTGTCCTTGAACATAGCTTTGTTTCCACATTAACCAGATGAGCTGCTGAACACTATCTGCCCAGAGTCTTGTCTGTAATGAGGGCAGGATGCCAATACACTTCCATTGAATAAAAATGATACTGTGAACTTGAACTGTGATGTTGAGTATTAAGTCGCCCACTGGGTGCTTGTTTGACAGGTAAGTGGCCATAAGTCAGGAGAAGTGGATGGATCTGACCTCAAGGTCAGGGTGAGTTATGCATGACCAGACCTCTCAAAGTGGAGCAGGCAGGCCAGCAGTAGCACAGCTTCTGCTCTTCTTCTAAATGCAGACCCAGGACATAACTTTACCTGGCCTTAAGGTCAACTTCTCTTGTTCTTCCCCCTAAACTATAGGATCTCCTACCGTCAAACAATAATAGCTCTTCAAATATAGACACGACTACATGAACGTTTGGACCAAGGTCCATTGTCAAGGGGATTCAAGATTGTCATGCTTCAAAGGAAAACATTTACTACGGCACCACAATTGATATGCTAGTCCATAAGATGTTTGTTCTAAAGTATAGAGGTTATAGGTGAGGTTCATTTAAGGTTTAGGGTAAGCGATAGAGCGTTTAAAATCATATATTTGAAAGACCTTGTACTTCCGTCCTTTGCAGTGTGGCCAGATAGTGGCAACCATTTGTTCTCAAAGGCATCCAGCTGAGATCCAATGGCAGGCCAGGCCAGACATGTGCTGAAACAGCCAACCAACCTCTGGGACAGATTATGAGGTCTTTCAGTCTATCACTATGGAGATACCAAGTTCCTGGTTAATGATGTGTCAAAGCATGAAAGCTTGACCTCTCATAGTTGAAGGTGCCCCAAGCGAAACTTTCTCCAGCGCTTGCTGGGCTGACACAATGAAACTCCAGTCACATACCTGTTTAACTCCCACATCATAGCTTACAACGCTATGTACGAAACATAACATCTAGATAAGGAAAGTTGACGTCATCTCAAGAACATCAGTAGATGTGATTTATGGGAGTTGTCCACCTCATTGGAAAGCTCACAACCACCCTTTTCGCTATGTCTGTGCTCTTGCATGTGCACTCACTGTTGTACAATGCGGTTTCAATAACGTTCTGTTTGTTCTCTCGTTTCTGTTTGATTGGTCATTTCACAGATACATCTGATAGGCCTAAGCAGTGTGCCAATGTGCAAAGTTATCTCCTAAAATAAACTACAGATTGTGTGGTCCCAGCTGTGTGGTCCTCATAGTAAATTGTTTTTTTTATGGGCTTAACACAACACCACCATTTGCATGTAAGCAGTGAAATATATAAAACCTTTGGGCTGTTTCTTACATTGACATGTATTTAGATAATAAACATTGATGTATTAGGCTGTGTTTCATGAGGGAAATGGTGAACAAAGGAAATTAAGGGCAATTTGATGAAAAGGACACCAACACCAAGCAACATGTAACGATTTTCTTCTTCCTCTGACGAGGAGTATGAGGGATCGGACCAATGAGCAGCGTGGTAAGTGTCCATAATATATTTATTAAACTGAACACAGAATACAAAAGAACAAGAGAAATAAATGAAAAAAACGAAACAGTTCTGTATGGTAAACACAGACACAGAAAACAACTACCCACAAATCATAGCGGGTTAACAGGCTGCCTAAAGAATGGTTCTCAATCAGAGACAACGATAAACAGCTGCCTCTGATTGGGAACCATACCAGTCCAAACACAGAAATACAAAAACATAGAACAACACATAGAATGCCCACCCCAACTCATGCCCTGACCAAACTAAAATAGAGACATAAAAAAGGGAACTAAGGTCAGGATGTGACACAACATGAAACTAGAATATCACCACTGTCATCCATAATTTCCTGAACTAATTTCTGCAGTTTTCATTTGGTTGGAGCCACATCATACATGCTCTGTTACTATTGCTTAATTATTATAGTGCGTGTAAAGGAACAATAGGGGAAATTATTGCCTATTCGCATAAGAATTAGTTCGATTCCTTAATTATTTTAGTTCCATATGACTCCGTATTTTTTTTTTAAAGTAATTGAGATGAAAAACCTATTTGGGTAATTTTCCTCATAGTGCGCATCGAAACAGTTTGTCATCAGTCAATGAGGGTGTCAAAATCTTTCCAATACGGGGATCACCAATATTTAAACGGCTATGTAGGCTAGATAACTTTTACATGCCGATATCTAAATATACCGAAGTCCCTCACCTCACCGTGCACATACCAGTGTTTGTAATTGTCTAACAAAGGGAGGGGGGCATGGACAGCTGACATACTGGTGTTTTTTTCCTGCGGCGCATCTTCAGTCCCGACTGAGAAGAGGAGCGCGGAGTAGCTATCTGTCTCATCCTCGGACAGATGAGTGACTGACTTTTTTCAGTGTCATCATTTTTCAGCGTCTGGTATACCTGTGTTTGGGTTGGCAACTTTTTCAGCTTCACCTGCTATTCACGTCGAATGTCTAACAAATAGCCTAGGCTACAAAAGAACACGCAACAGCAGAGGAAATAGTTATCGTTGGCAACAGAACATCTGTTTGGACATTTGGGACCGTTTCTCAGAAGATGTGTCTTCATTCGATTTACTTTTCCTAGACCGACTTTTGATAAGCACTGACTCGATAAATAAGAGATAAACACGTAGAAAACACATTTTCAAGGCGTCAATGAACTGACACATCAAATTAGCCTTTTGAAACTGAATGGATAGAATGTTTCAACTTCTTTAGATAGACAGGTTTCCCTCAATGATGATCAGCAAACCATCGCCAAGGACTTTTATCATTTATTATATGTTGTATGCCGTCTGTTCATGAAATTAGAAATGTTTTGTTTCTTCAAAACCCGAGGATATTCCAGGAACAGGACGGGGTCTCGAAATGGGATACTATCCCGACACCCCTCAAGGATATACTTCACCTTTATTCTGCTGCTTCTCATCTTCACACCTAGAGCAGATTCTTCTTGGTGGTGAGTGGTGTCTTTCATATGCACTTGATGCTGCAGAAATAATCCTATCATTTCTATCCAAGATTACATCTATAATTGAAGTCATTGACATCCAAGATTAGATATGAGTTTCCAGTAGTTTGGGATGACTAGTTGTCTTAATTAGCTAATTAAAAGACGTTCCAAGACCTTACAAAAGTTAGGCCTATTAATGTTGGCTATTTAGGTGTACAAAATATAAATTAGGAGAAATCATATGGCCTAATGCATATATGCTATAAAGTATGGATTAAATATACAATTATAAACTGGGTGGTTTGAGCCCTGAATGCTGATTGGCTGAAAGACCTGATATATCAGACCATATACCACGGGTATGACAAAACATTTATTTTTACTCTCCTAATTATGTTGGTAAACAGTTTCTAATAGCAATAAGGCACTGGGGGTTTGTGGTGTATGGCGATATACCACGGCTAAGGACTGTATCCAGCCACTCCACATTGCGTATTGCATAAGAACAGCCCTTAGTCGTGGTATAATGACCATGTACCACACCCCCAAGATTCGAGATTCAAATTATCCTAGGAATGCAGGAGATTGGGAAATAACTTAAAGTTATATATCAGTTATGTGGCAAACAAATTCAAGAATAGTTTAACACAATAAAACCTTTGTAGTCAATACCTCCATCACACCTTAGAGTCAGACCTATACCCTGCTGGTACTTGTGAAGAAATTGCTGCCAGGCTCCAATTCCAACAGCCACAGGGGGGAATGTGTCTGGAAAGGAGTTTTATAACATCAATAGTCTATCAAGTGAGATCAACCAACAGCAGCACACTGTCTGGTGTTCATGAAGATTCATGGACTCAGGGACTTTCCACTATCAATCTTGCATATTAGAAGTGAGGTGCAGGCAGTGGTGCAAGAAAAAGTGTTCCTTGATGATTTCTCTTGAGGGTAAGAACCAAGGGTGAATAAAGGAAGTGATAAAGGCAGTGAAACACTGCTCTTTTGCCACAATACTCCAATCTTACTGCACAGAACATGATAAACCAGCTTTCAGCTAGTGGCAAAATAAAAATAAATAGTTGTGTTCTTATAGTTGATCATCCAAACCATGATAATACCACATACATTAAAACATTTAAAAAACTTTTTTTTTTTTACATTTTATGTGAGACATTTTAGAAATTGATATTTTCATAAAAATATCCCTGTGGTATTGTTGAAAAAGCTTCTCTGTCTCACAAAATATTATTATAAAAAAAAGTTAGTGCAATTAAACAGTGAAGTGAGGCGGAGCGGGGAGACGTGGTAGATCTCTCCAAGGATCTACATATTTATCTAATCATGATTTATATAGTCCGGGCGTTATTTCCAACATGATTGTGATTATTCAGATAAGAAGTAGTGTGTTTTCTGGTGTGCTGGATTGATTGTCCTCTCTCCAAACTAAGTATGAGGCGTAGAGACAGTCAGGGTCTTTTGGCTCAGTTCTCTACTCTCTCTATGGAGAGAGTAAACACTGTGTGCCTCTGCTCTGCTTTATTGCTCAGACTCAGGCAGCAGGGAAGGGAGGCAGATTTTTTTATTGGGGGGGGCGACAACCATAACAGGAGTGGAAACACTTTTCTGTTTCTGTATCGGTGGCACGACAAATAATGTAGCTGTGATTAAGCCTGGCAGTAATGATGTCCGGTCGTCGCAGGGAGAGGGAGAGTTAGTTTACAGGAGACAATGTCACACTGTATGGCTGCTGCACTGCACTCGGTGTTTCTGTTCTAGTCTCAGGAGTCTCTCCTAGTTAACTGTGTGGATTCTTTCCTATCTGTGAAAGAGCATCTGACGGTCTCACATTTCATAAACAACACTGTCCTCTGATGTACCATTTATGGCATCTGTAACCGCGTGGGATTGACAATGAAGTGGGACAGAATTGTTAAATGCATACTTTGTATAGAATTCCTGCGGTTCAATCGCCAGTTCAATTAATGATGAATACCCATTGATTCTTGAAGAATATAACTTGTCACACATCTTTCTCGACCTAACTTCAAATCTGTACGCCTATGTAGATATTCCATTAAAAACCAGCCGTCTCCAGCTACAAAAGTCATTAACAATGTCTACATTGTATTTCTGATCAATTTGATGTTATTTTAATGGACAAAAAAATGCTTTTCTTTCAAAACAAGGACATTTGTAACTGACCCCAAACTTTTGAACGGTAGTGTTTATACAAAAGTATGTGGATACCCCTTGAAATTAGAGGATTCGGCTATTTCAGCCACACCAGTTGCTGACAGGTATATAAAATTGAGCGCAAAGCCATGCAATCTCCATAGACAAACATTGACAGTAGAATGGCCTTTCTGAAGAGCACAGTGACTTTTAAAGTGGAACCATCATAGGATGCCACCTTTCCAAGTTTGTAAAATGTATGCCCTGCTAGAGCTGCCCCGGTCAACTGTAATTGTTGTTATTGTGAAGTGGAAACGTCTAGGAGCAACAACGGCTCAGCCACGAAGTGATAGGCCACATAAGCTCACAGAACTGGACCACCGAGTGCTGAAGCGCGTAGCACTCACTACCGATTTCCAAACTGCCTCTGGAATCAACGTCAGCACAAGAACTGTTAGTCTAGAGCTTCATGAAATGGGTTTCCATGGCCGAGCAGCCATGCCAAGCGTCGGCTAGAGTGGTGTAAAGTTTGCTGCCATTGGACTCTGGAGCAGTGGAAACATGTTCTCTGGAGTGATGAATCACACTTCACCATCTTGCAGTTTGACGGACAAATCTGGGTTTGGCGGATGCCAGGAGAACGCTACCTGCCCCAATGCATAGTGCAAACTGTAAAGTTTGGTGGCTTTTTTTCATGGTTCAGGGCTATGCCCCTTAGTTCCAGTGAAGGGAAATCTTAACGCTACAGCATACAATGACATTCTAGACGATTCTGTGCTTCCAACTTTGTGGCAACTGTTTCAAGGCCCTTTCCTGTTTAAGCATGACAATGCACCCATGCACAAAGCAAGGTAAATACCGAAATGGTTTATCAAGATCGGTGTGCAAGAACTTGACCGGCCTGCACATAGCCCTGACCTCAACCCCATCGAACACCTTTGGGGTGAATTGGAATGCAGACTGTGAGCCAGGCCTAATCCCCCAACCTCAGTGCCCAACCTCACTAATGCTCTTGTGGCTGAATGGATGCAAGTCCCCGCAGCAATGTTCCAACATCTAGTGGTAAGCCTTCTCAGAAGAGTGGAGGCTGTTATAGCAGCAAAGGGGGGACCAACTCCACATTAATGCCCATGATTTTGGAATGAGATGTTCGACGACCAGGTTTCCACATACACTTGGTCATGTAGTGTATCTTGCTCTTTAACATGTTTTTTTTATTTAAATGGACTGCTTTTGCACAACAATAGTCCCTGGCAGTTTTACTGGCCTACTGACAATGCACCTGTCTATCTGATCTGCAGGTACATTGGAGCCCTGGGTGCACGGGTGATCTGTGACAACATTCCAGGCCTGGTGAACAAGCAGCGTCAGCTGTGCCAGCGCCACCCGGATCTCATGCAGTCTATTGGGGAGGGTGCCAAGGAGTGGATCCGTGAGTGCCAGCACCAGTTCCGTCACCATCGCTGGAACTGCAGCACGCTGGACCGAGACCACACTGTCTTTGGTAGGGTCATGCTGCACAGTAAGTCTGTTTCAGTGTATTCATCTCTCTCTCTGTGTGTTCAGTATTCAATCACTTGCATCTTGGATGTAAGATTCACCACATTAATCTGATTCAACACATACAAGTTTTCACATTGGTGGTTGTAGGCAATAGCAGAACATTGTGAGGGACCGCTTCCTTGCCTTTTAGACTTACTCATATTCAAGCCTTAAGGGTATAGCTATGTATATCTCAGCTCAACACATAATACAACAGTTCCCTTCCATATATGTCTCCTTTGTTTTCCCTTCTCCAATAAGGTAACAAGAGAACGTACTAGTTGTCATTTCCAGTTGTACAATACCCAGAGAGAATGTGTGCAAGTAAATGTATCTAGTTTCACCTTCTCCAGGAATGAGAAGGGTTGGAGAAAGTGGATATTCTCCGAAAACTAGTAGCAGATAGAGTGATCCACAAGGGTGATGTCTAAACAGTAATAGGAGATGTAAATATTTGGGTAGATGTTTCTGGCAGGCAGACAAAGCCGTACTCCCTGACATATTGCCTGTGTTCTGGTTCATTGCGTGAGGAGGAATGAAAACTAGAGGTGGGTGGGAAAAGCAGACCAAATAACCCTGAATCTGCTCTCCTCTCAAATGAAAACATACCTAGTGACTGAGAAAGCTGCCATCTGTGCAAATTAAAGAGTGACAGATGTTTATTAAGCCTTCGCAGAAGGCAGGAATCGTGGTCACAGGAAGGCAATAGTCAAACACACGTAGGCAGTCAAAAACTAACAATACCTAACAACCATACAAACATAAAGAACTGAACTAAATAGGGAGCTGATGAGACCAGGTGAAATGAATGAACAAAAATGAAAGACAGGGCTACGTTCCAGAACAAAGAGAAAAAAACACAAGATTGACTAAGTAAAGAAAAGCAGTGCCCCCCCTTCCCAAGGGAGGCTCCTGACAACCTAGGAGGGTGGAGCGGGCAGGGGAGCAGAGGCGGACGCCTACCTCGGGGGCGAGGTCCGGCAGGCTGGTTCGACAAGGTCATGGACTGACCCAGCGTCAAGGCTGATGTCCAGTGGGTCTGTTCGGGGGTCGGCCCCAAGTTCAGGGAGCGGGACGATCCGGACGGTTATGGTGAAATGCCTGAATCATCTCTGGGTCGAGGATGTCTTGGTCGGGGACCTAAGACCAGTATTCAGCTCCATAACCTTCCCAGTCCACTAGGTAGTGGATGCGACCTCTCAGGCGTTTGGAATCAAGGATGGCCCGTATGGCGTAGGCATACGTAGGCATCCTGTAGAGGACTGTAGGTGACTGGTTTTAACAGAGACACATGGAAGGACGAGGAGATTTTATACTGATGGGGTAACTGGAGGCTGTACATGACAGGGTTGATGTGATGGGTTATCTTGAAGGGACCAATGAAGTATGGACAAAACTTTTTGCAGGGGAGGCGGAGCCGGATGTCTCTGGTAGAGAGCCACACACGCTGTCCGGGTGAAAGAGTAGTGTAGGTCGGCGGCGTCTGTCAGAAAAGCGTTTCTAGGTATTAGAGGCTTCCTGCAGATGCCAGTGAGCGGTCTCCAATACCCGCTCACAATGCCGAAACCAGTCGTTGACAGCTGGGCCAGTACCAGGCTCCGCCTCCCAGGGAAACATGGAGGGTTGGTAACCAAGGACACACTGAAACGGAGTAAGGCGGAGGGATGAGTGAATGAGTTAGTTCTGAGCATATTCAGCCAAGGCTACATACCGACCCCAGTCGTGTGGAGAGCCAGAACATTGATGGCAGAGGTACTTCCCTATTTCTTGGTTCAGGTGTTCTGTCTGCCCCTGGGTCTGGGGTGGTACTCGGAGGAGAGGCTGAGGGCGACCCCCAGTCGGTCACAGAAGGCTCGACACACCCGGGAGACAAACTGGGGCCCACGGTCAAAGATGATGTCCTCTGGAATCCCACACAGATGGAACACCTGCTGGAACATACACTCCGCCAATTCCATGGCGTTAGGTAGATGAGGAAGAGGAACCAGACAACACATTTTTGAAAAACGGCCTACTATGACAAGGTTGTTGGTGTTACCAGAGAATTCAGGAAGGTCTGTGATGAAGTCAACATCTATGTGGGACCAGGGTCTGTGAGGGATTGGCAAAGGTTGAAGCTTCCCGGAAGGGGGACGACAAGGGCTATTGGTTTGGACTCAGACAGGACAGGAGAGTGCGTAATCCCTTACGTCAAATGCCAGTGAGGACCACCAGAACTTACGGGCTAGAAGTTCAGTGGTTTGTGTAATGCACGGATCTCCTGACCCTAAGGACGTGTGACACCATTGCATCAGTTGGGGTCTAACAGCTGCTGGTATGTAACTCTTCCCAGCTGGTGTCTCAGGAGGAGCTGGGTCTGAGGTTAGGGCTTCTTGTATGGCCGAGTGAACCTCCCACTGTACCGGTCCCATAATGCAAGAGGGAGGAAGAATGGGTGTAGGGTCTGAGTTACTGGTCGGAAGGTCAAACTGGCGGGAGAGAGCATCAGCTTTTATGTTTTTCTTTCCAGGGATGTAAGTAACATGAAAATGGAAGCGTGTGAATAAGAGAGCCCAACGGGCTTGTCTGGAGTTTAACCTCTTGGCCCCTCTGATATATTCCAGATTATGATGATCTGTTAGGACGATAAAGGGATGTTGTGCGCCAACCAACCAGTGGTGCCACTCCTCGAGGGCCAGCTTGATGGCGAGGAGTTATGTTCCCCACATCGAAATTCCTCTCAGCAGGGGATAACTTCCAGGAGAAGAAGGCACAGGGATGTGATTTGGGAGGTGTTCCCACCGATTGAGAGAGTATGGCTCCTACTTCAGAGGCATCCACCTCCAGGGTGAAAAGAAGGGTCGGATCAGGTTGGCGAACGACAGGAGCTGAGGTGAAGAGGCGTTTCAAGTTGTTGAACGCAGTCAGGGCGGTATCAGTCCATTGAAGGGTCTTGGTCTTTTAGCTGGTAAGGGCAGTGAGGGGAGTGGCAGTCGAACTGAAGTTCCGAATGAACCGGCGATAGAAGTTGGAGAACCCAATGAAACATTGGAGTTCCTTAACGGTGGTGGATTTGGGCCAGTTACTGACGGCGGTGACTTTGTTCTCATCCATGCTGACCCCTCCAGGTGTCAGTACGAAGATGAGGAAGGTTACATGGAAGGTGCTCTTTTCAGTCTTCACATAAAGGTTATGGTCAAGGAGCCGTTGAAGAACCTTTTGCACATGCTGTATGTGTTCCTTCAGGGAGTAGGAGTAAATCAGGACGTCATCAACGTAGACGATGAGAACGCTTGATCATATCCTGGAAAGTTGGAAAGTTGAGCATATCCTGGAAAACTTTGTTCATATAGGATTGGAAGACGGTGGGGGCGTTCGTAAGGCCGTATGGCATGACCAGGTATTTATAGTGCCCTTGAGTGGTGATAAAGGCCGTCTTCCATTCGTCATCTTCACGTATACGGACAAGGTTATATAAACTTCGCAGGTCGAGTTTAGTATAGATGTTGTTGCGGCCCACTTGTTCAAGGGTCGCTGGGATCAGAGGGAGAGGGAAATGGTTCTTGACCGTGACGTCATTCATTGAACGATAATCAATACATGGACGGAGACCACCGTCTTTTTTTCCAATGAAGAAGAAGCTGGACGCAGCCGGGGAAAAAGAAGGACGAATTCAACCGTTTGAGTGATTCATCAATGTAGTTCTCCATTGCCTCATTTTCCGGGATAGATAGGGGGTAATCATGGCACTTCGGTGGGAACACTCCAGGGAGTAAGTCAATAGCACAGTCTCCTGGGCGATGTGGTACCAGAGTGGAGACTTTGGTTTTGCTGAAGACATTGCTGTACTGGGCGTATTCAGATGGTATGGTGGGTGGCACTCCCGAGGCAGAGTCGTCAATGGTGGTGGCTCTGCAGGGTAAGCTGAGACAACTGGAGAAGCAGGTAGAAGACCAGGACAATAGTTCACCTTGTTGCCACGAGATGGCAGTCTTGACGACAAAGCCAGGGGTGGCCGAGGATGAGTGGCTGTTTGGGGGATGAGAGTTCCATGAGATGAATGGTTTCGGTGTGGAAACTCCAATGTGGAGGGTGACGCTCTGTGTCAAGTGCGTGATGAAGCCCGTGCCCAATGGCTGCCCGTCCAGGGTGTTAATTATTAAGGGAGGGTTGACAGGTGTTAGATCAATGTCAAGCTCTTGTACTAGCTGGTAATCGATAAAATTACCTGCTTCTCCCGAATCTATCAAGCCTTCTAAGTACTTGGTAACCCCCTTCACGGTTATTAATACTGGGACTGAGAATTGCTTCTAGGAGATATTTAGAAATAAGGACACACATACCTGCATGGCAGCGAGGGGACCCTTCTCATCTCTCCGTGGGGGGCGAACAGGGCAATGGCTGAGTAGATGATCTTTCCCTTCACAGTATAGGCAGAGCCCTTCTTGGATCCACTTTTGACATTTGATTTACGGGAGAGGAACATGGCCCAACTGCATGGGCTCTGGAAGACTCGGACAGGATCATGGAAAGAGAAGGTTTCGGGTTCCTGGGTGGCAGAGTTCTTCAGCGGTCGGCGATGAGGTGGTCGATGTAGATGAACATACGAATGTATTGATTTAAATCCTAAAGGTCTACTCTACAGGCCAGCTCCGCCTGAAGTTCCCTGTTAACCTCTCTAGGATAGGGGATGCTAGCGTCCCACTTGGCCAAAAGCCAGGGAAAATGCAGCACGGAAAATTCAAATAAAATTACATAAAAATCTAACTTTCATTAAATCACACATGTAAGATACTAAATTAAAGCTACACTCGTTGTGAATCCAGCCAACATGTCAGATTTTAAAAAGGCTTTTCGGCGAAAGCATAAGAAGCTATTATCTGATGATAGCACAACAGTAAACAAAGAGAGTAGCATATTTCAACCCTGCAGGCGCTACACAAAACGCAGAAATAAAATATAAATCATGCCTTACCTTTGGCGAGCTTCTTTTGTTGGCACTCCAATATGTCCCATAAACATCAGAATTGGTTATTTTGTTCAATTAATTCTGTCCATATATATCCAAAATGTTCATTTATTTGGCGCGTTTGATCCAGAAAAAAACAGCTTCCAATTTGCGCAACGTCACTACAAAGTATCTCAAACGTTACCTGTAAACTTTGCCAAAACATTTCAAACTACTTTTGTAATACAACTTTAGGTATTTTTAAACTGATCAAATTGAAGACGGGTCTATCTGTGTTCAATACAGGAAGAAAACAAACCAACGCTACTTTTCAAGTCTTGCGCAACTCTCAACAGTGTTACCCAGTTCCTAGATGGCTGTACTTCTTCATTGCACAAAGGAATAACCTCAACCAAATTCCAAAAACTGGTGACATCCAGTGGAAGCGGTAGGAACAGCAAACAAGTGCCTAAGAAATATCGTTTCCCAATGAGAACTCACTGAACAGACAGAGACCTAAAAAAGAAAAAAATCTGAATGGTCAGTCCTCGGGGTTTTGCCTGCTACATAAGTTCTGTTATACTCACAAACATGATTCAAACAGTTTTAGAAACTTCAGAGTGTTTTCTATCCAAATCTACTAATAATATGCATATCTTATATTCTTGGCATGAGTAGCAGGAAGTTGAAATTGCAGCCATGGTGCAGAACTCGAGGGCATACTCGGCAGCTGAATTGTGTTCTTGTTGACGACCGGAGGGAGAGTGATCGAATACCTCTTTGAAGAGGTTGTGGAAATGGCTCTCGGATCCGAGTTCTGTGCTGTCGGCAGTCCATATGGCGATGGCCCAATCCAGGGCTTTGCCTGTGAGTAAAGACAACAAAATCCACCCTGCTCTTGTTGGTGGCAAAGTTAGTGGGGTTGTGCTTAATGTATTTGCTGCATTGAATCAGAAATCTCTGACATTTCCCAGGTGAATCGTCATATTTTCCGGGCATGGGTATGAACGAAGGAGGGCAATGGGTTACGATACCTGGCATCGGAGGAGTAGGGATAGGTTGGCGGAGAAGATGGCAGATTTCCTCCATACGCTCCTCTTGCTGGGTTAGGCACCGCTCTAGCTCCGCTGAATCCATTCCGTTTTTAGGTGAGGTATTCTGTAATGAATACTCAGGGAGAAAAATGTGTAGGTTCACAGGCAGGGCGCGGCAAATGTTTATTAAGCCTTCGCAGAAGGCAGGAATCGTGGTCACAGGCAGGCAATGGTCAACCACAGGTAGGCAGTCAAAAACAAACAATACCTCACAACCATACAAGCAGAAAGAACTGAACTAAATAGGGAGCTGATGAGACCAGGTGAGACACGAACGCAGGTGAAATCAATGAACAAAAATTAAAGACAGGGTTTACGTTCCAGAACACAAAAAAAACAAAAATACAAGGGTTGACTAAGAAAAGAAAGCAGAACCTGCTGTACATGGACTGATTGTACACGAACATTGTACAGAGACAACCAAACCTATTTGACTCAAATTTGTTTGTGCTCTATATTTCATTCTATATACATTTTAACAGTGTCTGTGTTCCAAGTTTCAAGAAGCGTAGACACTGTTTACATTCAGATAGCATGGGACACAGCACACACAAACAAGATTTGAATCAAATATAGGCATGTTTGTTTCTGTGCAATGTCTTTGGACTATGCAAGTCCAAAGCTTTCAGTTGGGCGTATGTTAGTGTTCATAGCATGAAATCTGCTCTAGATGATGTACCGCAACTGCTGTGTAACGACATGGTTACTACAACAAAACAAACTTTGCCTGTATAAGACTGACTTCGCTTATATATATAAAACCAACCTGAGGCCACGTGTTTGAAGAGTATATTGTTACAAGCAATATGTCTAAAAAATAAGCAAAATCAAAAAGGGTAGTTTTGAGATAATAATATTCATATTTTTAATGTTGAACAAATGAATGTGAAAATGTGTATTTCAGAATCTAGAAATGCTCCATATTTGAGGGAATACTATAAGGAGGATAATGACTCCAAGATGTTGTCTGTATCATGTATGGTTCACAGATCATAGGGTCTTACAGGAGGCATGTATAGGTTTAAAAAGGGTCTAAAATGGCAATTTTCATCGTTATTTTCTCCCCCAAAATTTTTATACAAAGGTAAAAAGGATGTTAAACACCCTTCCTCCCAATGAACTTCCTATGTGAGAACTTAGGTGGTGTGGAATCGCCCAATGACATCTTCTTACACAAAATCTCCTACCATCATATCACCCCAGGTAGCCGGGAGGCAGCGTTTGTGTACGCCATCTCCTCGGCGGGTGTGGTCTATGCAATTACCAGGGCCTGCAGCCAGGGGGAGCTCAAGATCTGCAGCTGCGACGCCCACAAGCGAGGCCGAGCTAGAGACGACAGGGGCGACTTTGACTGGGGCGGCTGCAGCGACAACATCAACTACGGCATCAAGTTCGCCAAGGCCTTCGTCGATGCCAGGGAGAGGATGGTGAAAGACGCTCGGGCGATGATGAATCTACACAACAACCGCTGTGGGCGAATGGTGAGCAATGGCTTCGGGGTTAAGGTGCCGTTTTGCTTTTTTGATACAGGCAGTCCCTTTAAACCAGCACTAGCATATGCTTTAACTACAGTGTAACAACATTGTTACTACAGTAGAACATACATTGCTAGTACAATTTAAGCCACTGTTGAACTGAATTTTTATAAATATAGTAGTACTAGGTTGGCCACAGGTGAGGCTTTGTCTCAACCTCTAACGAAATTGTCCAACCTTCTTGATTTCAGGCAGTGAAGCGCTTTATGAAACTGGAGTGCAAGTGTCATGGTGTCAGCGGCTCCTGCGCCCTCAGAACCTGCTGGTTGGCCATGTCGGACTTCCGGAGGACCGGGGACTACCTCCGAAAGAAGTACAACACGGCCATTGAGGTGACCATGAACCAGGATGGCACAGGATTCATGGTGGCTGACAAGGACTTCAAGGGAACCACCAAGAATGAGCTGGTGTATGTAGAAAACTCCCCTGACTACTGCCTCATGGACAGAGCAGCAGGTGGGTCAACTCATGCAGTTATAGATGTTAGGTAGGGCCAGGAATTTTTCCTCACCACATGACCTGGCAGAGAAAAACCCAGAAGTTTTAGCAATGTCTTAAGTGGAAATTAATTTGAAGAGAAATTACATTTCAGTATATGATTCAACATAATATTACATTTAGTTATTATTAAAATGTATGGAGCCTTATTTAAGTACTCATCACCAAACTTGGGGAAAATATTGTCATCAGAAACTTAGCTGCTCTAAGTAAAAAGTATTACCCAGACGCTAGATAATACAGAAGTCTACGCATCAAATACAGCTACGAGAATCCCAGACTCATCTGCCGAAGGCCTGCATACCTTCATGGCTCAGAGTTCAATTATTTGACCTTTAACTTCTCTCTAATTCCAACTGTGTTTTCTCTGCCTTGGTAATCTCTGTCTCTCACGCCCCTCATGTCCTATCACTTCAGCAGAGCGTCCAAAGAGCTCTAGAACAGTTAACGGGCTCTGGTTATGATACTTTGGATATATTGTGTGTTACTGGTATTATCCTCATCTCTGTTAGGCCTATAGTTATAGGTTGACACCTAGTAAATTGCTGTTAAGAAGAGGAGCTATGCTACGCCCCTAGCCTACTACAAGGTGAAGCAATAATCTATTGTATAGGAATTCACACCCTAAGGATACAACAGGGTCATTTTTAAAAATCCTTCTGTGGTCACTATTAAGCTCCACTCCCAAATGCTCAAGGGGAATACCTCCACTCACACCTATTCTCACAACCCTTCACTCAAGGGCCGGCTGGTCTGTCTTGTGCTCTCTCCACAGGCTCCCTGGGCACGGCAGGGAGAGTCTGCAACAAGTCTTCCAGAGGCACGGATGGCTGCGAGGTCATGTGTTGCGGACGGGGCTACGACACAATGCGCGTCAAACGAGTCACCAAGTGCGAGTGCAAGTTCAAGTGGTGCTGCGCTGTGGAGTGCAAGGACTGCGAAGACACAGTGGACGTTCACACCTGCAAGCCACACAAGAGACCCGATTGGTTGGACCTAACTTGACCCTGAGGCCCGGCCTTTCAAAGGATCTAGCAGTGGCCAACTGCATTATGGGATATGTAGTCCCTACTCCCGACTCATTTCTGACCTCCATTACCTCTGGCATGGTTCTCATTTGACAACCCCTTCTAAAGTGACATCCTAAATAACTTTTTGCCAAGTGGCCATATCCCAATTTGGATTGGATGGTGCAGTACTGTATGGTTCCGTTCTATAGGAAGGCAGTCTAAGAGAGTGTTGGGCCAGGAGAGGGGATAGTTCCTATTTATGTTTTTGTTTGATCGTGTTGATCTGGGGAAATACTATTGTGCTGCTTCCAAAGTGCTGAGGACAGTTTTTCCTACAGAAAATAATTTACACATTATCTGTTGTGGAAATGCAGCACAGGACATTATACTGTGAGAACACCAGAGATGGAGTTAGGATTGTTGGGTGGTGTATGTGTTGTTGGTTTTTGCTTGGTTTAAAACTATGTTCTCTTCTAAACTGGTGACCACTTTGCTCAGTGTTTCATCGGTGTTACAATGAAAAGTGATAAAGAACTGAAATTGTACTCTGCTTGAGACACTGGACATGGAAAGACTGACTTGTATTCAGTAGTTTAGGAGTGTGAACTTTCAGAAAAAAAGGACATCATGTGGCAAAACGGCATCGGAATGGACGTACAACAGAAAGTGAATTCAACTCTAACATCCAACTGTTACCACGGGCCAGAGAGCTGCACTATGGACACTAATATAGCACAATATTGAGCAAAGAAATTCATTTAAAACAAATGCTTCTGCTATGCGAGTCAAGTGAAACCAACACTGTCGTCGGCCGAGGTGGACCGTAACGTCTTCTCTCCCTTTGGTGTGACAGTTACCCTGTCAACCTATTATTGTACGTGTTCCTAAAAGAATACGGTGTGATGGACGGTAGCTGTCGTCTCTTGCTTTATTATTTATCACTGGTTACTGAAGCTGCTAGCTGCTCTCCCAAGTTAGCATTCTTCACTATGGGGCACTTTCATTATGCATCCGTACGCAACACCATAGTCATTTCACTCTCGGGGTTGTTTTGTAGGCTACGTGGGGCTCTGACTGATCTGTGAGAGATGAATCACTTTGTGAAACCCAGGCCAAGACGTTGCGTGACGTAGAGGAGCTGAGAACCCGGATTGATTTTTCAAATCAACATTCACAAGTGCACATGGGCCTTTGGGGCCAGCGGGATATGACCGATCGAGACCGAACAAATGGTACAAACGATTGACCGAAGGCAGTGAGGTCCATGTGGCGATCACAACTACTTATTAAAGACGTCCGTAAGATGAATGAGATTTCGGTTTGTGTTAAAAAGAGGCAACATTTTCAAATGCAAATGGGCATTGATGTGATTTTAATGCAATGTTCTCAGAACGGTAGGGAGTCGCAGGCCAAGTTGTGCTGTGGTGTTAGTTGGAGTGTTGTTGTCACCTTGGGAGGACCCTAAAATACCACACTTGTTCTATATTAAACCTTGTTGATCCTTCTGTCATTCACATCAGATCTCATCCATCCTCATATCTCTGAACATGTGACACTGTCATTGTCACTGACACACAAGGTGATATTCACTGAATCTACTACTCGCTGTTCTTGAGTAATTCATTAAATTATGATAGATTCCACCCCCCCCCCCCCCCCCTCTCATGTCAGCGCTGGGCTCGGCACTCAACGAATCCGTGGTGTAGGTCCTCTAATTACAGCATTACTCTTCCCTGAGCCAAACATGGGAATTATTTATCTATTTCATAGTCTATGTAAACCAGGGGATATTATGCAGACTGTTTTCTTTCTCACAGAGCATTATTGTAAAACGATTAGTCACATTAATCACTTTCGAAAAAGCTTTTATTGGTCTCTAAATCTTTTTAAAGGGCAAGCGCAACTGTGTCCTTGTGGAAATGTTCTGCCAAATCTCATATAGTATACAGTGGACAGGGAACGGGAAGCGCTTGCTTTGCTTACATCAGTCTTCTAAAATAACCAGCTTGTCACCATCTGCATTCTCCTCCCATCATTGTGATATCTAATGGGCATCTATTTAGTGACAACATGATCACTCTAAAATTGTCTCGGGGGGGGGGAAGTTGAGGATGGAAGACCTAAATGTTTGGCACTAAGTGACACAATGTCTTTATGTTGCCCTTCAATAAAAATAAATGAGTCTATCATAGACAGGGGCGTAGGAGTGACTCTGACAAACTGAAAAACAGGTTTTAAATGCTAATTACTATTGACTTTTGAGAAAAGGTTACAGACAAATCTTTTCTTACAAACGGGCAAATTTACAAGGCTAAGGGGGCCCTTGCAGAGGGGCACATACTCTGGTACAGTCCAATCAGTCTTAGGGCCATTGCCATTCATACTGTACTGAATACCAGTCTGTTCATGTGGATATATTCAATTAAACAACCATTTTGTACTCATTCGCTGCTACTGTATGATTTATTTCCTATTATTTTCTCACTTCCCCTGTGTCAGGTTGTTACTACTGCTGCTCCACATACTGTATGGTTGGAAACATAACATAATATTTTCCACTTATAATACAGTTATTATACTGTATTATAAACTGGGTGGTTCAAACCCTGAATGCTGATTGGCTGACAACTGTGGTATATCAGACCGCATGTATTTTTACTGCTCTAATTACGTCGGTAACCAGTTTATAATAGTAATAAGGCACCTCGGGTTGCGTCGTGCCTAAGAACAGCCCTTAGCTGGTCATATACCACACACTCTCGTGGCTTATTTCTTAAATAATAACCAGCAACATACAGTTAAAACCTGTTTTACACAGAACAAAAAATATAAAGGCAACATGTAAAGTCCCATGTTTCATGAGCTGAAATAAAAGATCCTCAATATTTTCCATGTGCACAAAAAACTTATTTCTCTCATATTCTGTGCACAAATTTGTTTACATCCCTGTTTGTGAGTATTTCTCCATTGCCAAGATAACCCATCCACCTGACAGGTGTGGCATATCAAGAAGCTGATTAAACAGCATGATCATTTTACAGGTGCACCTTGTGCAGGGGACAATAAAAGGCCACTCTAAAATGTGCAATTTTGTCACACAACACAATGCCACATGCCTGAAGTTTTGAGGGAGAGTGTAATTGGTATGTGACTTGAGATACTGCCAGATAATTGAATGTTCAATTCTCTACCATAAGCCGTCTCAACATCGTTTTAGAGAATTTGGCAGTACATCCAACCGGCTTCACAACCGCAGACCACGTGTAACCATGCCAGCCCAGGACCACGTCCGGCTTCTTCACCTGCAGGATCGTGTGAAAACAGCCACCCGAACAGCTGATGAAACTGAGGCATATTTCTGTCTGTATGTGGGGGAAAATTCCTTCTGATTGGTTGGGCCTGGCTCCCCAGTGGGTGGGCCTATAACCTCCCAGGCCCACCCATGGCTGCGTCCCTGCCCAGTCATGTGATATCCATAGATTAGGGCCTAATTAATGTATTTAAATTGCCTGATTTCCTTATATGAACTGCAACTCAGTAAAATCTGTAAGGAGTGACGCTGGAGAGAAGCAAACATTTAATGGGGAACAGACATAGAACAAGACAGGAACAGTGTCAGAACACGGGTAACATGGACATATGACAATCAATCCCGAAGCAGGGAACAGAGCTTGGGAACAGGCAGATATAAGGAGGGTAATGACACAAGTAATTGAGTCCACATGAGTCCAATGATCGCTAATGCGCGTGACGGGGGGGAAGGCAGGTGTGCGTACTGATGGTGGCTTGAGTGCGTAATGCTGGGGATCCTGGCGCCCTCGAGCGCCAGGGGGAGGAAGAGCGGGAGCAGGCGTGACAAAAATCGTTAGAATTAGTGTTTATTTTTCTGTTCATTTAAAAAAAAAAATAAAATGACGCATGAAAGGTCAAACTGAAATGAATCAATCTCCACAAATATCAAAAATGAAATATCATCATGGCTGCCTCTCTCTTGCATGAACTTAACACATGCATTACACCCTCTAGACATAAGATGCTATCATTTCATCAGAGATAAATCATATAATTCAGATTGATTCACACTATGACAGAGCATCAGTCTGTGAACTCTATGGGCTCGGAGAGGCACTTCTCACTATCGTACCTGTTGCTTTGTGGCCTCTCTGCATGTCTGTCTGTTCATGGCTGTCACTCTCATGATCATGATGGCACCAAACAAAGTCTTAACACATGGAACACACCTTCATGACCCATAATCACTGTGATGAAGTTCAAGACATCTAAGCTGAACGCACTCAAATCTGCCATCTAGTTGCAAGGGTGGTTTCTCTTTTTTTGACTGGTGGCACATCCATTGCTACCTTGCTGACCCTATGCTGAAGACTAAGACAGTGATTGAGCAAGTAATTCTGTAGCTAGCTAGTATTCTTTGCTTCAAAACATTCATTATTAGTTTTATAAACAGACAGCATTAGCTAGTTAGATAAAACCTGACAACTAAATAGGAATAAATGGTAGTTGTAAAGCTAACTAGCTACAAGCCAGGGGAAAGTTTATAGTTGCTCACGTTCATTCTAACGTATCAAAGTCTATTCACATTCATACACGTTTTAGTTAAACTTTCTTTGTTGTTGCCAACAACAATTACTTTCCCTGTTGCGGTTAGTGATGATGTTGGTGCTGCAACATGCTTTTTCTCTCACTCTCACACTGCTTGTAACAACCAAGAGTGCAACCTGGTCTCAGAGCATTTTGTATTATTATGTACAAAAATATGAAATACCACATTTAGTATGATATGTTACCTTTGGTATGGTTACATAAGACAGATGTTTACTTAAGGCAAAAATGGAAGTAGGGTGGTTGGTTGGGATGGATGGATGGGTACGTATATATTGCAAATGTCTAGCAACCCAAAGGTTACGAGTTGGAATCTCCTCAAGGGCAACTTAAGCATTTTAGAAACTTTTCAACTACTTACAACTTTTTATCTACTTTGAAACTCCTTAGCATGTTAGCTAACCTTTACCCTAACCCAAACCTTAGCTATTTTATCTAACCCTTCCCCTAACCCTTTAACCTAACTATTGATGTACCAAAATTACATTTTTGGCCGATACTGATATCTTCCTTGCCAAAATAAAACGATACCGGATAACCGATATTTAAAATTTTAGCGGCCTTTCAAGCATTCTAGTACAGTTAAATAGTTAACACACACACATGGACGCAGCGGTCTAAGGCACTGCATCTCAGTGCAAGAGGCGTCACTACAGTCCCTGGTTCTAATCCAGGCTGTATCACATCTGGCCGTGATTGGGAGTCCCATAGGGCAGCACACAATTGGCCCAGCGTCGTCCGGGGTAGGCTGTCATTGTGAATAAGAATTTGTTCTTAACTGACTTGCCTGGTTAAATAAAGGTTACACACACACACACACATACATACACACCACTGACCACTGACCAAAGAGTTATTTTGTTGGCATTTACATATATCCTCATTACCAGTAAAACATAATCAAAACCTATTTCTTTCACTTACTTGCTGTGCTGTTTCGTTGTTCATTTGTTCAGTCGTTTCATTCTCAACTAGGATTTCTATGGAACGCCGTTTGGGTCTTTGCGTGTCAAGAAATATACTATTTAACACTGTTTGAAGTGTCAAATAACACTATTTGAAGTGCCAAATAAGCTTGTTGACCAACCAGGACCTAAATATGACTGCACGTCACATAACAATTTAACACGTTCGTACATTTTTTTAAGTAGTTATTACACATTGATTACACTATCACTTGTATTTCATATGTCACAACGATTCATCGATACGTATGCTATGATGCTGGTAAAGTTGTCTCGCGCACCTACAGCACTGGTCATAAAAAAATCTAGCTAGCTCATGGATGCAAACAATGTTCTTCCCCAAAAACATAGCAAAAGGGCATAATCTCTTTCATTAGCTATAGTTCGCTAGCTAACTATGTAGCTAGGTGTCATTATCTAAAATAACCCTAATTTATAAGACAGTTCTTATTTGATTAATGGTGGTCGGACCCATCTATGTGAAGCTAGCCACAATAAGGATTAGCTACAATAGTGGACTTTGCGGTTCGCCTTCAAAATAAAAGTATGGCATAATTCTACTAATTTGTATTCAATTGCATCACTGTCAATTACATACTTTTTGAAGGCAAACCGCAAATTCCACTATTGTGTCTAATCCTTATTGTGGCTAGCTTCACAACAACAAAAAATAGGTCTGGTCGAGCCTCACTAGCCAGATGAAGCTAGCTGGCTGCTTACAATGTCAGCTTTGGGCAACAGGGTTAAGTAACTGGCTAGCTATTATTTTCATGAACTGAACTTCAATTTCCATAGGCGAACATCAAGTGGAAACCTTGCTAATACTTACAAGGATTCCTAAATCATTGCTAAAAATAATGTAAATGATTGTAGTTTCTACTGGTCATTGGTTTCAGGCTGGTTGTATTGGTGCTAGCTACGTACCAAGCTAAAGCTAGCTACCCCAGAAGTTGCGGTCGAACAAATGATGCTTTATACCAACGCGGTATTGTAAACACATCGTTCGTGGCCGGTGTTTGCTTTTTTGAACAGCTTTGACAGTCTTTTTTGACACACAAACACCCAAACAGTGTTCCATAGTATGTATGTTGTGAAGCTAATAGCAGTGAGTCTATTACTGTGTAACTCCGGTAGGGCAACATCTGAAAAATAGCACTTTGTAGTGTGTACTGGTGCGCAACCAGTCGGCAAAAGCCAACATCACCCACGACAGAGAATGGTTGATTGTCAAGGGCAATGAATTCCATTATCTTGGCATTAATGGATTTCGCCTTTGAGTGGTCTCGCTGAAATTTTCTTACTCATTCAAATAACTGCTCGACTTGTTGATTGCTCGATCCACACTGCAGACATTGTGGGTTAGGTTAAGAATGCTCTCATGTAGCGCAAATTTTTACGTGGGGTCATTACATCATGTTATATACTGTAGGGAGTTTACATAAACTTAGTTTGGAGTCAATAGAACTTGTTTTTCAACCACTCCACAAATTTCTTGTTAACAAACTATAGTTATGGCAAGTCGGTTAGGACATCTACTTTGTGAATGACACAAGTAATTTTTCCAACAATCATTTGAGTCAATTGGAGGTGTACCTGTGGATGTATTTCAAGGACAACCATCAAACTTACTGCCTCTTTGCTTGACATCATGGGAAAATCAAAAGAAATCAGCCAAGACCTCAGAAAAAAATTGTAGATCTCCACAAGTCTGGTTCATCCTTGGGAGCAATTTCCAAATGCCTGAAGGTACCATGTTCATCTGTACAAACAATAGTACGCAAGTATAAACACCATGGAACCACACAGCCATCATACCACTCAGGAAGGAGATGCATTCAGTCTCCTAGAGATTAACATACTTTGGTGCGAAAAGTGCAAATCAATCCCAGAACAACAGCAAAGAATCTTGTGAATATGCTGGAGGAAACAGGAACAAAAGTATCTATATCCACAGTAAAATGAGTCCTATATCGACATAATCTGAAAGTCCGCTCAGCAAGGAAGAAGCCACTGCTCCAAAACCACCATAAAAAAGCCAGAATTTGATTTGCAACTGCACATGGGGGGGGCAAAAATCGTACTTTTGGAGAAATGTCCTCTGGTCTGAAAATAGAACTGTTTGGCCATAATGACCATCGTTATGTTTGGAGGGGAAAAAAGGAGGCCTGCAAGCCGAAAAACACCATCCCGACTGTGAAGCACGGGGGTGGCAGCATCATGTTGTGGGGGTGCTTTGCTGCAGGAGGGACTGGTGCACATCACAAAATAGATGTGGGAAGCTTGTGGAAGGCTACCTGAAACGTTTGACTCATGTTTTTTAAAATTATATATATATTTTTTAAATCACCTTTATTTAACCAGGTAGGCCAGTTGAGAACAAGTTCTCATTTACAACTGTGACCTAGCCAAGATAAAGCAAAGCAGTGTGACAAAAACAACAACACATAAACAAACGAACAGTCAATAACACAAAAGAAAAGAAAAATAGAAAGATCTATGTACAGTCGGTGCAAATGTAGAAGAGTACACAATAGGCAATAAATAGGCCATTAGAGGCGAAAATAATTTCAATTTAGCATTAATAGTGGAGAGATATGTGCAGATGATGATGTGCAAGTAGAGATACTGGGGTGCAAAAGAGCAAGAGGGTAAGTAATAATATGGGGACGAGGTAGTCGGGTGTGCTATTTACAGATTGGCTGTGTACAGGTACTGTGATCGCTAAGCTGCTCTGACAGCTGATGCTTAAAGTTAGAGAGGGAGATATAAGGCTCCAGTTAAACAATTTAAAGGCAATTCTACCAAATACTAATTGAGTGTATGTAAACTTCTGACTCACTGGGAATGTGATGAAAGAAATAAAAGCTGAAATAAATCATTCTCTCAAGTATTATTCTGACATTTCACATTCTTAAAATAAAGTGGTGATCCTACCTGACCTAAGACAGGGAATTTGACTAGGATTAAATGTCAGGAATTGTGAAATACTGAGTTTAAATGTATTTGGCTAAGGTGTATGTAAACCTCCGACTTCAACTGTAGGTATGCACGTCAGCTTTGACGTCGGTTTTGCACATAGGTGTTAAACTAGACATCTGATATATCGTGCATCCCTAAACCTAACTCTTAAACATAACCCTTGCCTTAACCCCTAACCCTAATCCCTAGCCTAGCTAACATTAGCAACCTAGCCACCTAGGAAGAATTCATAATCATAACATATTGTACATTTTGCAAATTCGTACATATAATACAAATTGTAATTTGTAACATGGGTGTTCTGATTTACTTACAGAATAATACAAAATGCTGTGAGACCAGGTTGGAAAGTGAAAACAAAGCAGTCAGTGGGGGCAGGGGAAGTGACTCACTTTCCAGCAGTGAAGGCCTTTAAAAAAACATATTTTACCCACTTCGTACATTTGGGGAGACATGTCCCCCACATTCTCCTGGCTCCTACGCCCATTATCATAGAGTATTAACTTCTTATATCATCCACCAATTTTGATTGCATTAAAAAAACGGTTTTATCAGTATGATGAATGATTAGGCTATAATTACCCTTTATTTATTACAAAAAGTTAATGGGGGCCTACGGCCTTATCTGTCCTTTTTAGCAAATTCTGCAGTTCACTCTGCACTCCTTGCCAAATCTGTTTTGTTGAGTAATAGAGGGAAAGATGTATGTTTACTTTAAGAAGTTGTCAAATGGCTCCCGGGACTGCATGCGGAAACGTGTTGAAAGTTACCTATGTCTTTGAGAAAACAGCCTGCCAGTTTCATTAGTTTAGTTTGGCCCTGAGCAGAGCCCCATCAACTGTAATCAAGATTTGTAGGTGCACACACTGGTCTTCACTGTGCTTTACAGAACAGCAGCTCCAGCCAAGTGACATCAGCACTAGCTGCTGAAAGAGAGTCAGAGTCCAAGTCCTTTTCTTTCGCATCCTAAATTAAAGCTTCATGACAACACAGGCCCACATATCACACATAACCCAAATACATAGCCCGCCCTAAACGCATGTAATCTACGATGAACTGCTTAATGGTTACGTTGGCTCATCCCTGATCTGATTTATTTCATAAATTCAACACCATATGAATCATACCACACTGATGTAATCCCATAATCACTACATATCCCGGTTCTGGTCACACTGTGCTGCGGCCTAGGAGGCTGCTTTAGAGTTGGGTGGTGGGTTTGTCTTTGGTTGGGCCATGTGCTTATTACTTACCTGCCTGTCCGATCCAACCATAGCCCACCGCAGTGCTGCATAGCAGCAAGCTCAGGGTCCATGCCAGTGAGAGGTCCCTGGGGCAGATTTATAGGGGAATTTAGTGTATTATATACGTGACCTTCCGGGGCGTGCATGGCAAGGCTCCCAGGCTAGGTTCATGGTCTATTAACACACTCCCTGTCCGGGTGAGATTACCGGGCTGGCGGCAGAGGATTAACACATAAAAACCCTTATCTAGTGAGTCAACTGTCAAGAATGCGTCCCTCGCCGAGTTTTTGTCAGATGCAGGAGGCGGAGGTTCTGTCTGTCTGTTGCTGGAGAGAGGATGAACCGAAGATGGAACCGAAGATAGTGTCTGCTCAGTTATAGGCAACCATTTTCACACTCTCATGTTCACACAAACTGTATCATGCTGGCTCAGATTTTTTGGACTTTTCTAGTATGGTTCCAGCAACTGTGGTGAATGTTAAACCAGGCCAGGGACACAGTACATCTAAGTTTGGCTCAGTAGTGTAATAAGGGATTATTCTCCCAGCCATTCAGAGACGTATTAGCCTGGCCCCAGATCCATATTAAACCAACATGTCTCACTATTGTTGTATTGCCTACATATTCAGAGGAATTGGCTAAAGCACTTAGATCGTGGACCAGACTTGTGGCTAAGCCTATATGCCCTAGTTTGTCTACCCCGAGGTAGACAGCTTACCCTCTCCTCTCCAGCTTCTGACCTCTGACCACCAGTGTTGACCATCTAGACCAGGCAGCTCCAGTGCTGTTTGGTTTAGTTGAGGTGACACCAAGTATATACAATACATCGAAAGGATGTATCAAAGGGACTTGGTTCCTACATCATTCTATTCAGTCTTCAAGTGCAGGAACACACCAAACGATCATCTCTATATATGTTATCAGAAGAATGAGGGCCAACCAGAGAGAATCAACTCCAAACCAGGGGTTGAAACCGGTTCAGGGAACAGAACAGAAAGATAACAATTTTTGATGAACAGAATCAGAACCGAGAACGAAAGTGATCTATACTGTTCTGGAACAGAACCTTTATTTTAAAAGAACAGAAACTGGTTAATGTTATTTTATATTCTAGGCATTTTTTTCCAGTCCCACAAAAAAACGCCTATGCAAAGCCCTCACTCTGCAACGTATTCCTGTCTGCCTGCCAGCCAGATGAAAATCTTATCCAGTGTGTGTGTAGGCTACCTGCCCTTTCCCCCTCCGAAGCAAAGTCTAGTAGCCTACTGACGTTACAAGCGTGATTCAGAAATTAGGGAGAGAGATTTGTAATTAGAGAAGAATGGATTAACCTTTTCACTGCTAGTTAAGGATACTATAGGTAGCATGTTTCACATTGGATTTATAAACTTCAAAAAGGTAAGTGTTTTTATTTTAATTCTGGTGCCACTTTGCACACACAAGCTTGTTAGCTAGCTAGTTGGCCCAACGTTAAGCCAACTCTGAAGTTCAAAGACATTCAAAGTTCCTTCACAGAAGTCGCTCCTCTATAGGTATAATTCTGTGGGCCTGATTCAGATAACGAATGTCATAACAACAAGATGCCCAGTGCTTCAAGCCAAGCCTCCTCCTACACCCTCTGTTGCTCTCTGCCCCACTCACAAAATTTCAGTCGCACCTTGCGCCTTACACTCATTTGTCTAATGCGTGTAAATAGCTTGCCCACTCCATAGCAAGCTACTTCATCCATATTTGTTACATTTTTTATTTCAACCTTTATTTAACCAGGTAGGCAAGTTGAGAACAAGTTCTCATTTACAATATTGATTGGTGAAGCAATTTAATGTTGAGCTAAACGTTTAAAAAAAAATATTTAAGAGGTTTCAAATGGAACACAAAGGAACGATATAAACCATTACATTTTTTGGGTTCAAACCTGTTCAGAACTTTATTAATCTGTTAATAAAGTTCTGAATCTTAATCTGTTCCAACCCCTGGTCTAAAAAGGAAGTTCTCTCAGTGTAGCTTTGAGAGTATACTGTAGCTACTGCCATCTGCGTGTATGTAGTGTGAAGTTGGATTTTGCCCGTAATGCTTATCCAATCCTTTCAGAACTACACAAGTACCTAGGGGATAAGGGTTGTTTCAAACCCCACCACTTTTGTGTTGCAAGTAATAACCCTAACCCAAGTACCATGCTCCAGCCCAATAAGTTATGGGAATCACTCTCTATAAGTCTCTGTGTATCTCTCCTGACAAAGACAAAGTGGCTGTTTGTGTATCTTCATAGTGGGACCGATGAGAGTGTTTTGTCCCTGCTGTTGTTGTCATTGCCCCTGAGTCTGAGGAACATTCACCAGCAGTTTGTTGTGTTCAAGCACAAACATCATCATTAGTAACTTTCACAAACCCCTGGAGCTAATACAACTTCAATAAGTGGCCAACTTTCTCAGCCTCAAATTGCACGTATAAATGTAAATATTACAGTTGAACAACCCCTAGTCTAGTGTTAGGACATGGACTCTCTCTTTCACAGTGTTGGGGAAAGGGAACATTGAGTGGGCCATAATGTCAAAGCTGGTTCGCATCCTACCACCAAATAGAGCGAAACAGTTAGGGCATATAATATAGGTGGCTCTTTCTATAAACTGGGGTACGTACCAATGAGCATTTCAGGAGCTGTTACAAAGGCATTCATAATTATTTGATTTTTTTCTTCATGTGAATACATTACGATATAAAAGGGGAACATACAGGACCAGTCAAAAGTTTGGACACACCTACTCATTCAAGGGTTTTTCTTTATTTGTACTCTTTTCTTCATTGTAGAAAAACAGTGAACACATCAAAACTATGAAATAACACATATGGAATCATGTAGTAACCAAAATGGTGTGAAACAAATCAAAATACATTTTATATTTAAGATTTTTCAAGGAAGCCACCCTTTGCCTTGATGACAGCTTTTGCACACTCTTGGTATTCTCTCAACCAGCTTCATGAGGTAATCACCTGGAATGCATTTCAATTAACAGGTGTGCCTTGTTAAAAGTTCATTTGTGGCATTTCTTTCCTTAATGCGTTTGAGCTAATCCATTGTGTTGTAACAAGATAGGGGTGGTATACAGAAGATTTGGTAAAATACCAAGAACAGCTCAAATAAATAAATAGAAAAAACAGCCCATCATTACTTTAAGACATGGTCAGTCAATCCGGAAAACTTCAAGAACTTTGAAAGTTTCTTCAAGTGCAGTCGCAAAAAACATCAAGCGCTGTGATGAAACTGGCTCTCATGAGGACCGCCACAGGAAAGGAAGACCCAGAGTTACCACTGCTGCAGAGGATAAGTTCATTAGAGTTACCAGCCTCAGAAATTGCAGCCCAGTTCAAGTAATAGACACATCTCAACATTAACTGTTCAGAGGAGACTGTGTGAATCAGGCCTTCATGGACAAATTGCTGCAAAGAAAACACTACTAAAGGGCACCAATAATAAGAAGAGACTTGCTTGGGCCAAGAAACACGAGCAATGGTGGAAATCTGTCATCCATTCACGCAGAGTAGGTGAACAGATGATCTCCGCATGTGTGGTTCCCAGCGTGAAGCATGGAGGAGGAGGTGTGATGGTGCTTTGCTGGTGACACTGTCAGTGATTTATTTAGAATTCAAGGCACACTTAACCAGCATGGCTACCAGAGCATTCTGCAGCGATATGCCATCCCATCTGGTTTGCGCTTAGTGGGACTATCATTTGTTTTTCAACAGGACAATGACCCAACACACCTCCAGGCTGTGTAAGAGCTATTTAAGCAAGGAGAAGAGTGATGGAGTGCTGCATCAGATGACCTAGCCTTCACAATCACCCAACCACAACCAAATTGAGATGGTTTGGGATGAGTTGGACAGCAGAGTGAAGGAAAAGCAGCAAACAAGTGCTCAGCATATGTGGGAACTCCTTCAAAACTGTTCCAGGTGAAGCTGGTTGAGACAATGCCAAGAGTGTGCAAAGCTGTCACCAAGACAAAGGGTGGCTAGTTTGAAGAATATCAAATCTCAAATATATTTTTATTTGTTGAACACTTTTTTGGTTACTACATGACTCCATATGTTATTTCATAGTTTTGATAGCATCACTATTATTCTACAATGTAGAAAATAGTAAAAATAAAGAGAAACACTTGAATATGTAGGTGTGTCCAAAAGTTTGACTGGTACTGTTGATGCATTCAATATAATTAATGAGTTGAATCAGAACCTAGTTGTTAAATCCCTTTCTCATGCTTGGAGTCTTCACAGATTTGGCAAAACTCATGTGATAAAAAAACACTACCTTTCTCTCCTTAGATTTATGATACTGTTGTTTGTTTTTATATCATATACTAAGCATTTAACAATTTAATTACACATTGACTTTGGCCCTGTGAAATTCCTGGATATTGCTGTCAGGATCTTTTTTTTAGTGTGGAGATCTCAGAAGTGTACTGTAACCTCCTAATATTTGTGTTACCGTGTGAAAACAGCTTCATTGGCACATATATCCAAAATAATGCAAAGTCCAATGCTTCAAACAGAAAGTGTAACTTTAATATTGATACTGTCATTAATGGGGTTCTTCAGTAATTATGCATAATAGTTGTTTGATACGAGTTTGATGTCTAGCTGTTTAGTTCCATGGGGACATTATTGCACAACATCAGCTGATTCAGGAAAGGATTTTTCTGTGATAAAGAGCTTGTGTGTTACTACACGCAACTTAACAACAGCCAAAGTGGCCAAAGTGCGGGAATTAATGTTGATCTCGAGGATTGACAGAACATTTTGGTGACTCTGTTGTTGCAGTGGTCAAGATAATTAGCCTACTTGGTGGACAGAGCAATCGGGAACATGAAAACGGCTTATTTATTCATTTTTGAATAGAAATCGAAGAAAAAAAAAGACTTGTTTTTTTCTGTTTTTGCATATTAAACCAAAACACAGCTTTATATTTCAATGATCAAATGTGGGTGGGGTTAAATGAGGAATGCCTGGTCAAGTGCACAGCCAACTATTCCTGTCCTTTCAGAGCAGGAGGTCACCATTACAACTTCATCCTATGAATCCAAGTCATTCATTGATTAATACATAGCTGCCCATAATATTCCACAGTGCCAAGATAAGGTAAGACTTCTCAATTTCTGCATAACATTTAGTGTGTATTGACTTATTAATGAACTCTTGTTAATGCAAATGGTTAGCTCACTGATATATCCTAGCTACCTAGCTAACCATTGGTCATCTTATTAAATAATGCAATACAGCCAAAACAACCGTATCTATTGATAGACTAGAGATCAAATCATATCAAATCAACGTTTATTTGCCACGTGTGCCAAATACAACAGGTGTAGACCTTACAGTGAAATGCTTACTTATAGGCTCTAACCAACAGTGCAATTTCTAAGTTAAAAAAAGCTATTAGGTGAACAATAGATAAGTAAAGAAATAAAAACAACAGTAAAAAAGACAGTGAAAAATAACAGTAGTGAGGCTATATACAGGCACCGGTTAGTCAGGCTGATTGAGGTAGTATGCACATGTAGGTATACATACTTGCACAGGGGTTATGCCCCAGCTATAGTTAGTCAGCGGTTTTACATCTAACTAGCTGGAATGAAGCAAGGGTATGAACAGTAGACATGTAAATATATCCTTTGACTGTTTACAGCAGGTCTTCACCTACCCAGACCTGTCTGATAAGCCTGATTAGGGTGCCGTGGATGTGTCCAGCTTAGACCTTACCGTGAAATGCTTACTTTACAAGCCTTTAACCTAACATGCAGTTTTAAGAAAATATTGTTATGTACTGTACTTGTAGGTAGGGGTAGAGATAATAAACAGCGAGTTGCAGCAGTGTAAAAACAAAGGGGGGGGGTCAATGCAAATAGTAAAGCAAAATAATTGTTCAGCAGTCTTATGGCTTGGGGGTAGAAGCTGTTAAGGAGCCTTTTGGACCTAGACTTAGTGCTCCGGTACTGCTTGCCATGCAGTAGCAGAGAGAACAGTCTATTACTTGGGTGACTGGAGTCTTTGACACATTTTTGGGCCTTCCTCTGACACTGCCTAGTATAGTATATAGGTCCTGGATGGCAGGAAGCTTGGCCCCAGTGATGTACTGCGCTGTACGCACTACCCTCTGTAGCACATTACGGTCGGATGCCGAGTAGCTGCCATACCAGGGAGTGAGCAACCGGTCAGGATGCTCTCGATGGTGCAGCTGTATAACTTTTTGAGGATCTGGGGACCCATGCCAAGTCTTTTCAGTCTCCTGAGGCGGAAAAGGCATTGTTGTGCCCTCTTCACGACATTCTTAACGGTTTGGACCATAATAGTTTGTTGGTGATGTGGACACCAAGGAACTTGAAGCACTCGACCTGATCCACTACGGCCCTGTCAATGTAAATGGGGGCTAGGCCCTCCTTTTCCTGTAGTACACGATAATCTCCTTTGTCTTGCTCACGTTGAGGGAGAGGTTGTTGTCCTGGCACCACAGTCCCAGTTCTCTGACCTCCTCCCTATAGGCTGTCTCATCGTTGTCGGTGATCAGGCCTACCACCGCTGTTGTCAGCAAACTTAATGATGGTGTTGGAGTCATATTTGGCGATGCAGTGGGTAAACAGAGCGTATAGGGGGACTAAGCATGCACCCCTGATGGGCCCCCGTGTTGAGGATCAGCGTGGCAGATGTGTTGCCTACGCTCACCACCTGGGGCGTTCAGTCAGGAAGTCCAGGATCCAGTTGCAGGGGTTGGTGTTCAGTCCCAGGAACATTAGCTTAGTGATGAGCTTGGAAGGCACTATGGTGCTGAATGCTGAGCTGTAGTCAATGAACAGCATTTTCACATACACTACCGTTCAAAAGTTTGGGGTCACTTAGAAATGTCCTAGTTTTTGAAAGAAAAGCTAAGTTTTTTGTCTATTAAAATAACATCAAATTGGTCAGAAATAAAGTGTAGACATTGTTAATGTTGTTAAGGACTATTGTAGCTGGAAACGGCAGATTTGTTATGGAATAACTACTTTACATAGGCGTACAGAGGCCCATTATCAGCAACCATCACTCATGTGTTCCAATAACATGTCGTGTTAGCTAATCCAAGTTTATCATTTTTAAAAGGCTAATTGATCATTAGAATACCCTTTTGCAATTATGTTAGCACAGCTGAAAACTGTTGCTTTGTTCTGATTAAAGAAGCAATTAAACTGGCCTTCTTTAGACTAGTTGAGTATCTGGAGCGTCAGCATTTGTGTGTTCGATTACAGGCTCAAAATGGCCAGAAACAAAGACCTCTCTTCTGAAACTCGTCAGTCTATTCTTATTTGGGGAAATGAAGGCTATTCCATGAGAGAAATTGCCAAGAAACTGAAGATCTCGTACAAAGCTGTGTACCTCTCCCTTCACAGAACAGCACAAACTGTCCTTAACCAGAATAGAAAGAGGAGTGTGAGGCCCCGGTGCACAACTGAGCAAGAGGACAAGTACATTAGAGTGTCGAGTTTGAGAAAGAGACGCCTCACAAGTCCTAAACTGGCAGCTTCATTAAATAGTACCCACAAAACACCAGTCTCAACGTCAATAGTGAAGATAAACTCGGATAAACTTGGATTAGCTAACACAACGTGCCATCGGAACACAGGAGTGATGGTTGCTGATAACAGGCCTCTGTACGCCTATGTAGATATTCCATTCAAAATCATCTATTTCCAGCTACAATAGTCATTTACAACATTAACAATGTCCACACTGTATTTTGGAGAGAAAAAAAAGTGCTTTTCTTAAAAAAAACAAGGACATCTCTAAGTGACCCCAAACTTTTGAATGGTAGTGTAGGTGTTCCTTTTATCCAGGTGGGAAAGGGCAGTGTGGAGTGGAATTGAGATTGCGTCATCTGTGGATCTGTTGGGGCGGTATGCTTATTGGAGTGGGTCTAGGGTGATGTCTAAGAATGGGATGTCTAGTTTTAACACACACACTCAGCTTGAAGAGTTTAGTGATTATAACGCTTTTATCATTGGTTATTGTTATGATTATGTTGACAGAACCTATTGTATTATATTATTGAATGGAATGATTATTGAATGGAATGATTACATCAACTATTAAAAACGATAGAAACGCTGTTGTTTATCCTTTTCATTCCCCTGGAAGGTTTAGCATGGCTATACATGATGGAGAAGTTGTCTAAAGCACAAACAGACCTAGTTACCAGGCATGACAAAGAAACATGCAGTGTCCATGTTTCATATGACATTTTGAAAGACATGTAGATGCTTTGTTATTGCTAGGAGTTACGATCTCATAGTGTCCATCTAGACTCTTATTCCTGTAACTACACAAGAGAAGCTGCAAGAAAACCACATTTAAATGCATATCAAACCTTTCAGAAAATGTGACCTCGATGCCACACATTGGCCCCCCCGTCATAGAAAGACCCAGGTAGTCTGGACTTGTTTTGCATGCATGTTCTCCGTCTAGGTAAACCATAGAGCCTCCTAGGCCCACATTCCCAAGACATAATCATAAAAACAAATTCCATCTTGAATCGTTTTTATTTTTTTTTTGGGGGTTTGTTCACAATGTACAAGAAAAAAAACACAAAACACATTAAAATGACATTCAATAACCAATTTATTGTGAGCTATCCAACTCATCATATGGTAGTTAGGTCAAATATTATGACTTCTGTCTTCAGCATTTCATCATGTTACTCAAATATAATCCAACAGTATGGAATTAAAATAGTGCACAGTAATTACACCTAGATAGTGCACAGTAATTACACCCAGATAGTGCACAGTATAGCCGGGTAGGAATGTTGATGGCTTTAACACACACGTTGAATGTAAGCAAACCAATTATTGGTGCTGCTCAAGCAATGTGTGATAATTGACCGTGATGCCAACGCACCACCAGCAACCAATAAACGGTCAGCTCTCACTGCTGCCTTGACTCATGATTGGGTTCATGTACACTCAAACGTATAACGCAGTTGAAGGAATTAGCAAATGAATGAGCATGTTCTGAAACCACTGGTCCTCCCCGGTGAATAAGGCACTGTATGCCCGCAACGTTGGTTCAATACAATAAATATCTGGCAGTATCGTGGGCAATGTCTTTCCATTTCATCAAGCCGATTATTTCCAATCTGTCTGTTGAGCCAATGAGGCACTTCATGCTATTCAAGTCTTGCCACAATATATTGGCTATTGACTAGTCTTAGATCATGGTTCAGAGTATTTTCTGATGAGGATAAAGTGAGATCATACAGTACTTCAAACAAATAGTGTCCTATTGTGATTGCTATTGCCCCATAACCAGTGCTTGACTTGAACTGAAATAGGTGCCGGTACTCATTTTGGGTGCCGGTACTGTTTATATGTAAGTGCAGGAGCTCCACAATACTTTTGAGCTAATATTTTATAAAGAGGAACAGGAGCTCAAGTAGTAGAACATGCCGGTACCCAGCTCCGGTGAGCTCCTGCCCAAGTTAAACACTGCCCATAACACCTGAGCAATACGAGTTGCCTCCAACTCATAGAGGAGAAACTAGAAATGCAGCTTTCCGTTATGTAATTGGCTGTGAGTGATGCCCATGCCGTGACCAGTCAATATCCCATTTACATTTTCATACAACGTCTGAGGGGCTAGAGTGATATAATACTGAGGTGGCATGCCGTAGCAACAACTGGCAAAACGTTGCAGGCGTTGCATACACCACAGACAGGGTGAGGCAGTAAATCAAGGATTTTTTTTTTTTTTAGAAGGTCTCACAAACTCTGACCCCATAGGAAAACTTTGTACCATAAAGGTTATGCTTTATTTATTTATTTTTACCCATCTCAACTGGCATGTACTCTTTTGACACACATACTTTGTTCTAGTGAACAGAAATGTGTCTGTACATAACTGTGATCCTGGAAAACAGGCCTTCTAGTACCGTTTCTCCTCTTCTTTACCTCTCTCTCGCTCCTGTTGCACCAGCTAACAGAGGCAATACATTTGGCCAAATATTATCAAACGCAAATAGAACAGAGTAGGAACTGTAGTGTTAGCTTTCAGAATGATGAAACGTGAACTGTCACTGCACTCCAAAAAAAAAAATGGGGAAAAAAATGAATTGTGTGCTCATTTAGAATCATTCATTTGTTGTTTCACTTATTGTTTCGGCACTTCATCTATGAGAGAATGGCCCAATTTCGAGGCCAGGATTGGGAGTAAACTGTGGGTTGAAATACTCTCAATTTACCATTCTGTGTTACTCAAAGTAACTTCAAGTTCATATAATAATGATAATAATAAAAAAATGAATGACCGTGTGTATATCTGGTAAACGTTTACTTAAAAAAGAAAAAAATCTGTCTCATGATACAAGACTTCGCCAACAGAATCATTCCCAAAGTGTGTGTAAATGCTGAAGACAGGAGAGCAAAACATTTCTGTCTATAGTTTTGAAGTGCTGCTGTCTGAGGAGTGTGTTTGCGTATGTGGTGTGTGCCTGCGTGTGTGTGTGATGGGGTCAGATTCGAGTCAGCTGATGCCAAAAACTGGACGGCATGAAGCTCTCCATCTTGTCAGCGAAGAAACCCAGGGGTGCGAATAGGGTGCTGAAGAACTGAGGAACGAAAGAAACAAAGATATTTCAATACACTGCTTTCAATAGCCTACACAAGGGGTACTCAACTCCTCCCCTACGAGGTCCGGAGACGGCTGGTTTTCTGTACTACCTGATAATTAATTGCACACACCTGGCGTCCCAGGTCTAAAATCCGTCCCTGATGAGAGGGGGGGGGACAATGGAAAAGAAATGCAGTGGAACTGGCTTTGAGGTCTTTAGAGTTCAGTTTGAGGGGCCTACACCATCCCAAATCATACCACACAGCTCTATCTTTGTACATGTATATCTTTACAAGCTCAGTCACAACAATAACACAATTGCACATGTGCTATAACTATATTTCTTACAATGCTAGGACATGGCATTGGCCTACTGGGGGGGGGGCTACCCCAACACGATATAACTGATGAACAGAAATGAACACACTTTCATTTTGAATTCTGACAACTGCTATTCCCCTGCATTCAACAAACTACACAGAGTGCTGTGGAGTACGGTGAAATCAAACGTGAGATGACAGGCACTGGCCTGGCGCGTTGTACTGAGGGGGCATGTTAGAATGTACCCTTCATCTAGGGTTGAATACCAACGCTTGCATCACTACTACACCCTAGGGATCCAAGGTCTAATTCTATAAAACGCTCTCCCAAAACAAATAAGCAAGGAGAGAGGAGACCCATAAACCCTTGTTGAGGCCTCCATGTCCAGCTTAACCAATTGAAATTGGCCCGCGGTCGCATATCTGAAAAAATGTTTCAACCCCAATAGTTAAATCCACCATAAACAACACTTGAATGTGTTTATGAAGCAATACGTTTGCGAGGTGAACAGATGGTTGTGACAGGATAGGGGAAGCAAGGCCACAGCATTTTGCTCTAGTATCTGGAACCACGGCCAACGCTTAAGCATGCAATGCCATGGGTCTCTCTCCCCCAATGCGTTGAGTCTCAACCGACAGCGATGACACTGCCCAACGTGACAGACAGAGGCGAGTCCTCATGCCTAGTGCAACAACAGGAATGGAAAATATTTTGAAAACATAAGATATTAGCCCAATTGATCAAGGTTTTTTCCAAATTCAGGTCTGCAAAGTGGAAAGTTATTGAGTGTGGTCTTCACACATTATTTTGTTGAAAGGTATTTTGTCCAACTATTTGCTTGTGTTTATGAAAACAAGCCTTTAGGTAAACATTTCAATAATCACAAGTCTACAGACACGTCCACCCAGACCAAACAGCGTGCAGTGACCATGAGTCAGATGTGTCAAAGTGTTTAAAAACACCCAGTCAAATAAGATACACTATATATACAAAAGTATGTGGATACGCCTTCAAATTAGTGGATTTGGCTGTTTCAGCCACACCAGTTGCTGACAGGTGTATACAATTGAGCACACAGTCATGTAATCTCCATAGACAAACATTGGCAGTAGCATGGCCTTACTGAAGAGCTCAGTGACTTTCAACGTGGTACAGTCATAGGATGCCACCTTTCCAACAAATCAATTTCGTGAAATTCCTGTCCTGTTAGGGCTGTCCTGGTCAACTGTACGTGCTGTTATTGTGAAGTGGAAACGTATAGGAGCAACAACGGTTCAGCCGCAAAGTGGTAGGCCACACAAGCTCACAGAACAGGACCGTTGAGAGCTGAAGCGTGTAGCGCGCAAAAATGGTCTGTCCTCGGTTGCAACACTCACTACCGAGTTCCAAACTGTCTCTGGAACCAACTTCAGCACAAGAACTGTTGTCAGGAACTTCATGAAATGGGTTTCCATGGCCGAGCAGCCGCACACAAGCCTAAGATCACCATGTGCAATGCCAAGCATTGGCTGGAGTGGTGTAAAGTTCATCGCCATTGGACTCTGGAGCAGTGGAAACACGTTCTCTGGAGTGATGAATCACACTTCACCATCTTGTAGTCCGACGGACGAATCTGGGTTTGACGGATGCCAGGAGAACGCTACCTGCCCCAATGCATAGTGCCAACTGTAAAGTTTGGGGGATGAGGAATAATGGTCTGGTTGCTGTTTTTCATGGTACGCTACAGCATACAAAGACATTCCAGCTTTGTGGCAACAGTTTGGGGAAGGCCCTTTCCTGTTTCAGCATGACAATGCCCCGGTGCATAAAGGGAGGTCCATACAGAAATGGTTGGTCGAGATCACTGTGGAATAACATGACTGGCCTGCACAGAGCCCTGACCAACTCCATTTTAATGCCCATGCTTTTGGAATGAGATGTTGGACGAGCAGGTGTTCACATCCTTCTGGTCATGTAGTGTATATAAAAAATAAACTCTCTCTCGTCATACCACTCAGTCACCTACGTCTGAAGACTTTGAAAACAACATCCATCCTCCATAAGATGAAGTGAGTTACAAAGCACACTTTGAATTAGGTTAGGCCTAGCCCTACTGACACAATGAGCCACAGAATAGGTAACCTAATAAAAGCTGGTTGAGGACAGATATGGCTGCCATGTAGTAGGGCTAGGAGTAGATAAAGAGGAAGCGTGGGGGGGGTCACCCCCACTGTCCTGTCTCAGGCCGGGGATCTTTTTTATCCTCTTCAGCAGAAATCTCGTTTTTTCCTCAGAGAACGGTGTGGGCCTGGGCTGTTCCCCTCCCTCCAGCCTCCGAGGCTTTCATGGAGTGCCTCTATCTGGCCCTTACACAAACCAGGCTCTCCACTGCACTGTAAAAGTGTTATCTAGAGGCAGTCTTTCCCATAACAAAAGTGTGAGTGCCAGGCGGTCTCTGCGGACTTGTTTTTGCCCAGGCTAATGGCCCTGCTCTGCTGTGTAAAGTGAGAGCTAATAAACAGGGCCACCGTAAACAGAGGATTACCGTGAGAGAGGGCCTAGCCAAACAGGCTAAAAACAGAAACACTGACAGTCTGCCACACTGTCTTATAAATAAACAAGGGACTAAATCACATACATCAAACCCAATGCTTAAACCCTGGAACTAATGCGCATGCTGTAAGCCTATGTTGAATTGTGTTATCAGCTGCTGGCTTACGCTCTTTCTGCCCCCATATATTCCCATAATGTGCGGGAAAAGGGGCTCTGTGAAATGTGCTATGGGGGCAATTGGACTGCAGTTCTTTACTTTTGATGTTTAACAGGCACGGTGCATTAGGCAACTGAGCCTGGGCTGGAAAACAGCCCTTTGAGAAGGACTGCGTGGAGGTGTTAACCTGTTCTGGTAGTGACAGGCACACTCTATCATCCTAAACCTTAACCTCCACATTCCCTGGAGACCCTCCTGACAGGGTGCGGCTCTGTGGAAAACCGGTGTCATCAAAGCAAGTTTCCTCTTCAGGTCTGCTATAGTAGCCAAGTACGGTGCTGCTGAGCGAAGGTGTTGCTCGCTTGTTCTCAACCTACATTTCCGGCTTTCTCAAGAGACTTGGAACTGGGAAGTGAGACGACGCAAGACTAGCCTGTTCTGGTTGAGAAAGGCCCACGTCACTTATCTAGTCTGAACTAAATCACTAGAGGTGGCCCTCTTAGCTGTTGCTCTGTGGATGATCTTCAAGTCCTGCTATCCAATACATGAGTGTACTACGAACTACCTGGCTGGGACAGGGCTTAGTTGGAGATGCTGCTTTTGCGCCAAGTCATACAGTACAGTACTCTAGGAATCTACTCAGAAAACAGGATATGGTTAAGCTAGATTTCATTCTCACACCGTGGAGGCAAAAACAACTCTATTAAATAATACAATATTAAATCCTAAGAGATTCTGGCTGTATTGCTCTGGCGCTGTGCTGTGAAAGACACAGGAGCCACATACAAAATCAGACCCAGGCATCCCATGAGCCTCGTTGTTGACAGAGGTGAGAGGCAGCGACTACACAAGAGGACAACTGGGTCAGAGTACATGAGAATAATAACACGCATACAACATGTCTTAAGAATTTAATCGTTCCCATTAAAACTCTTCTAAATTTAAAACGGACCCAGTTCGATATCAGCAAATCACTCTAGGTTAATGGTATTTTCTATACTAGGATATGTCAATGCCACACCTCTGCAACTCCCGAGAAGGGTGATCACAAAGCAGAGAAATACCACATCCAGATTCCATTTATATATTGACAACCTTGTTTTGTTTCCTAGCCCAAATGACCATCAAGTATTCATTCAGCTAATGTAACATGAAAAGCCATGTGAAGCGGTCCATAGTAAATATTACCCCCAACATCCAAAACGATCAGTGGAAGAGAATTGCACGACTTACTGCTTTGGCAAAGACGCCCATGAGCTCAGGAAACTGGTGTGTGAGCATGGCCAGCATGGCAGTGAACGAACAAAGGCCCGCTGTGAAGAGGATGAAGAAGGGAAGCTCTTTCTTTGGGTACACAGACACCTCGTGGAAGGCTGCAGAAGAGAACAAGGGTGGGGGGGGACAGAGAGAGAGAGGAGAAGAGAGAGATAGAGGCACATATTATCATCAGAATTGACCATTGCATTGAGTATACTGTATAGTAGTGACTTGTCCTACTACTTACAGGGCAGCAGTTCCCGATCTGCTGTTTCTGTGCACCCAGGGTAGGGGTAAAACAGGTGACCCTTCTCTAGAGGGTAGGGAATTATCCGAAAAGCTTCAGGGGCAGGAGAGAAATGCAGAAAAACACATCAAGCATGTACATGCATAGATTTTAAATGTCAACTCTTTTTTTTTAATGCGAGTACTGCCAGAAATGCAATGAATGAATTAATCAACCTACTAATTAATCAAACAATCAATCAATGTCCCAGTACGTACTGCCTTCCCAGGTGCAGTGCAGCAGGTTTAAGGCTCCCTCGGCCCTCTTCCAGTGCTGCAGGTGAAAGAAGGCGTAGGCCACCGCCTCGCTGTCCCCCCTCTTCAGGATGTGCTCTGGAGGCAGGATCAGACTCTTCATCTCTAATAAATACTACAGACAGAGAGGCAGACAGGAGACAACTCCATTACAGTACATTACAGGTACAAAGGCGTTGGCATAGTTCAGCAGCAGACGCTCTTATCCAGGGTGGCTTACAACCGGCGCGAGGTAAACAACCGCATTTCGCAATAACAGTCGCAATCTGCTAAATTTGTGCTGTTCAGCAGAGAGAAGTGTGAATGTGAGTGCAAGGAAGACAAGGGCAGTGTAGTTCATTTATTTGAATGGGAATTAGTCAGCACTTCATCCATATCCTGTTGAGCAATAATTCCCTAGGCTAAGGCTATCTGACCGATAGACTGAAATATACTTTTCCTCGTGAGGCATTTGTTGAGGGCCCTTGTTTTGCAATTGTTCAAGTGGGGGAAATCTAAAGCCTCTCTCTTCTCTTTTACTGTTAGTTTCAGAGTGTAAACTCCCCTTGTGAGTTCCTCCCACTGAGTCAGGCTATGCTGTGTGGTGCTGCCGACTTTCCTCCGTGTCTGGACTGTGTGTGTGTGTGTGTGTGGCGGCGTGGCAGTGGCGTTAATCCCCTCTGAACTGGTCCCCTGGGCTGTGGGGCCAGCAGGGACCGTTGGGGTTGGGCCTTCTGGATTCCCAGGCAGCCTGCTTCACAGGACTATGGGTCTTAGACTGACACTTTGGGAAGGTTACCCTAAAGCTAATCCTGTTTAATCTCCCCCATGGTCACAGGCTCAGCCAGCCAGCCAGCCCACTGCATAGCAGCCCAGAGCCACCCTGCTTGCCCAGGAGGCTGCACCCTGGGCCTCTGCACTGCTCTCCTCTTCCCTCAGGGACAGTTAGCTGGTGTGTTAGCTGGCTGGCTACAGTGTGTTTGCATGAATATGATGCTGATTGGTTATGCGTGGATAACGGTCTGTGAGTTTCACGTTTTTGAGATTGAGTGTCTAGCACTTTTTAAAGACGTTTTCAGCGCACTTCACTCCTCGCTGCAGTGATTTATTTGAGTTGCAGTCGTTCTATGGCGTGCGCGACTTTCATGTCCTCGCCAAATTTGAGACTTTTACGCCAGTCAGCACTTAGGCTTACTGTATAGATCAGGGCTCTCCCACCCTGTCCCTGGAGAGCTACCCTTCTGTAGGTTTACGCTCCAACCCCAGTTGTAACTAGCCTGATTCAGCTTTTCAACCAGCTAATTATTAGTATCGGGTGTGCAAGATTAGGGTTGGAGCGAAAACCTACGCGGTAGCTCTCCGGGAGCAGGGTTGGAGAGGCCTGCTATATAGATGCTGAGTATACTTCATTCTGTTAGGAGCAGCACTTTTAACCAGGTATACCAGTGTGTTTAATAAGGGTAGAGGTGATGGTTACCAAAGCATTTGACTGGCAGCTGTCCTTCCTGGCATGCCCTGGCATAAGGGTGGGTAACACCTCGGCCCTCTGCGCTGCCTCCCTCCTCCGTACCACCCCCCCCCCCTTCACCAGTCGCCTCTTTGATGAAGGGATCGAGTTTCATTGACGTTCCTCTTTTATCTTGGAACACTCATACGCCGGAGCATAACTCATAAGCCTCCCTCCGATTTTAATCTTCGGCATTTAGCACAATGGAACAAGTCGACGACATCCAGCCGTCGTCTCATTGGCTCACGGTGCTGTTGAAGGATAGGTGACCTCTGAGGCCGTCTGTCATGTTAGGTCACCCGAAAGTAGCGGCGGACTGAACTGGACGGATGCTGGAGGATGATATTGACCCGAGAAACTGATCTAAAAAAAAAAGAAGGTAAGTTTTGTATCGTTCCTTCCAATGATTAAGGTTAAGAACTGGTGAAGGTGAGCTGACGCTAGAGCTGTGCCAAGGCACTTCTTACTGCCGCCCGTCTCCTCCAGTGCAGTGTTGGATCACACTTGACCTAAGTCAAGCCTCCATCCACCTGAATTCTGAACAAGGCCGAGGAGGCCATCGCCACAACATAGGCTACCAGGCACAAAGCAGCACACTCCAAATGCGGGAGGAAGTGTTAACCACAGGAGTGTGCCAAATATAAAACACATTCAGGTGTCCTTAACACTGGACCAGCCATACAGGCTTCCCTCTGTCCGGTTTCTCAACCATTCTACTGTTCCTTGGAGAGAGAGAGAAAGAGAGAGAGAGAGAGAGGGAGAGCGAGACTGATTGGGACAGACAAGAAAAAAGTGGCGAGGAGAGCGGTTAAGAGGTTGAGCACTGAAACAGCTGGGTGTGTGGAGCATTTAGTGCAGTCTGCTCATGTGATGTAGCGTGATGTCCATATATAATCCCCTCAGGCCTGCTGCGATGCTGGCCCTAACACTCCCCACGCCTGACCTCCCAGAATGCCCATAAATCTTGCCTTCATTACACCACTCTTCCAAGGCTGCCTGGTGGGGGCTGGCTGGTGGACTGACTGACTGCTGAGGGGTCACGTTGCCGAGGCCGGTGGGAGGAATCGGGGGGGTCTCGCTCGTTGATTGAAGCAGGGGAATGCGGGGAAGCTGCTGGGAATGGAAGCCCACCCACAACAGAGCCAGAGCAGCTCGCTCCAGTCCAGTGAACAACTGGTATCTGTGTGTGAACACTGGCTGCTGGGCAGAAAACAGCCCACGCCAGGCATGCCTCGGGCTCTACGGCTACAGGTGCACTCACTGACCATTTAGACAGACAAGGACAGGGGTCCCTTGTGAAAGAGATACACACCGGATCTTGATAAGATCTCAAATGGGACTCACCTTGATCAATAAATAAATAAATAAATAAAAGACAAGTCTGACACAAATCATTTCGACCAGGAAATAATCCCGCTGCATAATCTCAAAAGCTTTGACTATAAGAAGACCAAAGCACCCAACCCTATAGCGGATTCAATGAATTGACTTGACACGGTGAGGCTGAAAGAACCTGCTTCACTCCCGCACTCCTGAGGACAATGCGACAGGCACAACTCTTTTAAAAGTCGCCACGTTAAGTCAGTCGCAGCCATCTATTTCCTGTGTTTGAGTCGTGCAAAATCCACCGGTCACTTCAATATCACTGGATTGATTGCTTTCATTTGACTCCTGCGAACCTTTCATACCTCTTGCTTGAGCCTGTACTTTTTTCCCCCGTTAAAAGGTACGAGTGCAGAAATGTTTGTAATGGCCTGTCAAACGCACGCTGGTAATGGCGTCTATAATAACGCTAAAGCTTCATCTGGGATTCAACGCATCGTTTCGATACTTACGTCACAAGAAAGAGAAGAAATATTTTTTTTGATGAGTGTTGATTTTTTGGGTGGAATTTAAAAAAAGTAATAATTTAATACAGATGTTAACAAGTTAGACGCGCTGAAATGAAACAAGCAGCTGAAATGAACACTTGCGATTGTAGTGACATTATGTCTACTCTCGCAAACAATGTTTGTTTAGATAGGTGTAACCTAGAGCCAAGTGTGGTGATTTCTAATCTAGGATATCCTGTTATTGACACACTTGAATTACGCAACAGAAAGTGACAACAACAGGAATTAAATTAGGCAGTCTAGACAGCATAGGTGAGTGCAGGTAGGCATAGACAGCACAGGTAGGCATAGACAGGGCATGTTTTTGCAGCCCTGTTCCATCCCGTTATGTTAATGTATTCACGTATGAAAATACACCCATTGTGTTTATGCAAATGAGGAATCTCATTTGATTTACATTAAGAAAAAAAAAAACCTGATACAATTAGAAAATATACAGTATCATCCAAAAGTATTCATACCCCATGGCTTACTCCACATTTAGTTGTGTTACAGCCTGAACTCAAAATAGATGAAATAAAAACTATTCTCATCCATCTACACACAATACCGCATGAAAGTGAAAACATGTTTTTAGAAATGTTAGCAAATGTATTAAATGTAATGAAATACAGATATGTATATAAGTATTCACAGCATTGAGCCAATATATGTTACATTCATCTTTGCCATAGATTTTCAAGACGATTTAAGTCCAAACTGTAACTAGGCCAATCAGGAACATTAAATGTTGTCTTGGTAAGCAACACCAGTGTATATTTGGCCTTGTGTTTTATGTTATTGTCCTGCTGAATGTTGACTTGTCTGGTGGAAAGCAGACACCCAGGTTTTAATCTAGGATTTTCTGTTTATTTTAATCCTGAAAAACTCCCTAGTCCACTCCTTGCCGGTGACAAGCATACTCATAACATGACGCATTCTGTACAGGCTTCTTTTCACTCAGGCATTTAGGTTAGTATTGTTGAGTAACTACAATGGTGTTGATCCATACTCAGTTTTTTCACTACTATTAAACTCTTAACTATTTAAAGTTACAACTGGCCGTGAGCAGTTTCTTTCCTCTCCGGCAACGGAGTTAGGAAGGACACCAGTATGTTTGTAGTGACTGGGTGAATTGATACACCATCCAAAGTGTAATTAATAACTTCACCATTCTCAAAGGGATATTCAATGCCTGCTTCTTTTTTTTCTCCCCCTTACCCATCTACCAATAGGTGCCCTTCTTTGTGAAGCATTGGAAAACCTCCCTGGTCTATGCGTTTGAAATTCACTGCTTGACTGAGGGACCTTACAGATAATTGTATATATGTGTGGGGTACAGAGATGAGGTAATCATTCAAAAAGGATATGTTTAACACTATCCATGCAACTTATTATGTGACTTGTTAAGCACATTTTTACTCCTGAACTGATTTAGGCTTGCCATAACAAAAGGGGTTGAATTGGGGGTTGAATTGACTCAAGACATTTCAGCTTTTCATTTTTTATTAATTTGTAAAAATGTCTAACATCATTCCACTTTGACATTATGGTGTAGGCCAGTGACACAAAATCTAAATTGAATCACAACAAAATGTAGAAAAAGTCAAGGGGTGTGAATACTTTCTGAAGGCACTGTGTGTATATATATATATATATATATATAAGTGCATTCTAAGAAAATAAGTGACATATGACAATACATGTTATACCTGAATTCCCACCAAAATCCCTGAACTCCATTCATTTATGCGTCAGTGGCAGTAAAATGTTTTATGTGCTATAATTCAGTCGATATCTGACGGATTTGAACAATTCTAAAAGGTTTGGAGTGTCCCGTCTGCCTGTCTACTATGAGACGTGAACCCTGGGAGGGAGATCTTCTTCAATGGGACAGAGATTGACAGACGGAGAGAACATATTAGTCTCTTCCAGCTCAACGGTCTAGAGCAGGGGTATTCAACTCTACCCTACGAGGTCCGGAGCTTGCTGGTTTTTGGTTCTACCTGATAATTCATTGCACACACCTGGTGTCCCAGGTCTAAATCAGTCCTTGATTAGAGGGGGACAGTGGACAAAAATGCAGTGGAATTGGCTTCGAGGTTCAGAGTTTAGGGTCTAGGGTAACACCAGTTGAAAGCAGAGGTGCTGTAGATGTGCACTATCTCTGGGATCACTACTTTATAGTCTGACCCGCCCTGTTTGTCAGTGCCATGGCAGGGGAATGAGAGGGGGCAAAGGGGGGCTGAGAAGGGAGCAGAGAGGGGGGCAGCAATGCCCCCGGGGCGAGGTGGGGGACAGGGAGACACTCAGGATGAGGGCCCTCACATCAAAGCCTGGATCAAAGCACTGAGTTTCCCCCTCACTGCCTGTGACTGCCACACATCGCAGCTCACACACACACACACACATTTGCTGTAGGGAGGCTGCGACCTCTGTGTATGTGAGTGAGTGTGAGAGAGAGAGAGAGAGAGAGAGAGAGAGAGAGAGTGTGTGTGTGTGTGGGGGATTGTGTGTTTTACTATAGGACATCCAAGCCTAATCCCTGTGGGAAGAGATGTGCAGGAATTGTTTCTGTCTGTCTACTGTAGGGGACACATCAAGGCCCCTTGTTGTCACCCAGACGAGAGTACAGCCCAGTCATGTCCATGATCAACGAGGTTACACCTCAGGTTCCTGTTCAGTAGGTAGAAAATATTTTGAAACGGGGATGTACTATCTGATCTTATGCAGTAAAAATACAGATTTGTATTTTCTGTTGCAAAAGATTTTGCTACAGTATGCCCTACTGAACACGATCCAGATCTCACCAGGAACTCTTCATAGTCAACTGATAGATAGCTAATGGAATAATAATTAGGCTTATAGTTTTACCTTTGGAAAAATCCACTAAGTACAGGGCACCTTGTTCTACTGTGCTACAGAGAGAGTGAGTAGTGGCTCACAGGTCCAGTCCTGACTACAGCAGCTACATTTACAATGCAGTGCAATACTGACACCAGCTGGCTGTCCTAGGTCCTTACAAGTACTAAAGTCAGCACAGTTTTCTGGTAGAGACATTGATGCTCTCTGCTGCCATCACCCCAGAAGAGAATGGAGTACAGCAAAATAGCTAAATAGCCATCACCTGTGTTTGTAAAAAAATGACAGAATTTGCTCAAATAAAGCTAACGGAAAAAACATACAAATTCATATCAGTTGTTGCATTTCCCCCACTAATTGTTCAGGTTCGGACTTGGATAGTGTATGCTAAGCTGATTCTAGATATGTACCTTTCTTGCAATTAATGGTCAAGGTTAGGATTTGGAGAGCATAAGCTTATCCTAGATCTGTGGCTGAAGGTCTCGACTGACCTTTGGCACATGTGGGTTGAACTCCACAGCTCTGTGTATAGCCTCCACAGCGTTCATCTCTGCAGTGCTCAGGCCCCGCCGGGATGCTGCCTCAGGAGAAAACCTGGGACGTATGGAGAGATAGAGAGACAGAGAGAAAGACACACCCATGTTAAGACAGAAGTACTACTGCACTTCAGTCATAAAAAGAGAGTTGGACGTCCCACAAAAAAGTATTGATTGTTAGTAGACAGAATTCCCCCGTGCTACTTGTCTGAGCTATAAAAACAAATGCATCCTTGTCAAGTATAGATCATGCAATATACTGTTTTTGTACGTCTTATAAAATTTTTACAATAATGGTTACTAACGGATCTTAAAAATCTAAATTTCCCCCACGGGGACACTTACTTCTCTGATACAGCCCGTGCTTTCAGCAGTGCAGATGTGTAGCATATAGTAGCTGACTTTGGCAAGCTGATGTCTACAACGAGAACACATGATGGTTATTTCACTTTAAGCTCAAACTAGGAGTCTGGAAATCATGAACACAGAGGACTGGTTCAAAGTCATTGTCGTTTGTTGGCTTGAACCCTGTTTTTCCTCACGTGGTCCTACGGGGTTCAGTTGGTAGCATGGGGCTTTTAACGCCAGGATTGTGGGTTTGATTAACGCTGGGCCCACTAATATGAAAAATGTACACACTCATTACTGTCGCCTTGGATAAAAACATTGGCTACATGCCATATAGCTTACCGTCATATTTGGCAAGGACTGCTTGTACGTCAGCGTAAGCCTGCAGCTCCAGTAACGCCTCTAGGAGATTTTCATGTATATTCAACATTCCCAACAGTGGGAATTCTTTCATTAACTGGGAAAAAGTAAGGAACAGTAAGTGAGAGAAGGAATCATAAAGTGTCCTGACTAACCAGTATTAAAAGGTGCATAGAAGAGGACTAAAGACAGGACAATAAAAATCACAGCCTCCAGGTCCACATTACTTCTGTTTGTTCTATCCTCTAAACAGCGACTAATACCAGGGCTGCGTTCAGTATGACAAAACAGTGTAAAACGATGAAATCAACGGAAATGGTACTGTACTGAAAGACCGGTTGATAAGCTTTGTGATTATGGTGGCCCAGAGGGCGATTATGAATGGTGTGCTGCAGGAGTTTTGTGATTTCAGATGGTCACACCCATATTGATCCGGCCACACCCCGCCAACACGGTAGCAAAAACATACCACAAAGGCTGTTTAAGAACGATGCAAACCGTCACGCAATGTAGCAAACGTTGAAGCGAACTGAATGCATCCCAGGTAAGTGAACTCTCCCTCTAGCCAATCAATGGCATCAATCAATAAAAATAAATCTTACATACACCAGATAGGTACAGTGAAATGTGTTGTTTTTAAAGGGTCGCTCGAGGGAACAGACAGATTTTTCACCTTGTCGGCTTGGGTATTTCAACCAGCAACCTTATGGTTCCTGTCTCAATGCTGTAACTGCTAGGTTACCTGCATAAACAGCCATAATGCAGAACTCAAGGCCCTGATTTTAACACCCCTGGTCAAGGAAATGGCAACACTCACATCTCTCATCATTTTCACTGCCTCCTTGATGCGTCCCAGCTTGCGTGCACACATGGCCAGTCTGCGTTTGATATACACCAGCAAGTTGATGTCTTTGCCAGCTATGCAAGAGAGGCAATGTATTGCATTTAATTTCAAAAATCCCATCCCCGACTAATGATTTCAAAAGGCCTGAGGCTTGTGATTTGGTCCTGTACTCTCTGTTCTCTCTTACCGCTCCGCAGGGCTTGTTTGAACAGCCGCTCAGCCTCCGTGATGGTGGTAGCTTCCTCCTCAGCCAGGAGCACATAGGCAGCAGCACACCTAAAAACCACAGGGAAGACACTTGCTTTGCTTTCTACTTCTACTAGAATACACCTACTTGTTTGGCCTAAATAAGACTATTCATTTTGGATTTCCCGAAATAAGCGTGCAAGGTCTTCGAACCGCAACCGAAACTGTCATGGCGGTAGAACTCACTCGTGGTTCATCTCTATGGCCTGGTAAGCTGCTCTGATCCGGGCTTGGGGATTTCTCTCCCTCCAGGCCTTCTGCATAACTGTAAGAGAACAGAATAATATAACAAAATACTGAACGTAGTGCCTAGACATGGATCCAGAAGACTGTCCGCAGGCCAATAAGGCCCAAAGCAGTCTTTTTACAAATAATGAAGGATTCTATTCCTTCCCAGAAATGTAAACTTTGGCTTTCATATATCATAATATACCAGTTGAAAAGCTTAGATTCAAACCAGTATCTTCAGTCTTGAGTTGCTGAGTGTCGCCAGTGAAGAAGGTCTGGTGGTCTTGAGCAGACAGGTTCATATCGTAGTAGGTCAAAGGCTCTTTTCCAGTCACCCATGTGTACCTTTAGAGGGGTACAAAATAAAGAGTGTCAGGGGCAAAGTATTTATAAATAGCAATTTACCTTTAGATAGAAGGCCAGTGTAGCTAAAACTCAGGATGAGTGACATCCTGTGGTGGGGGATGTACGTTACCTGCTGTATTCTGCTCCTCTGAATAGATTTAAAGGATTCCTCCAAACTTTACACTCTGCAAAAGACAAGTGTCATTACAGTGATGGCCTTGCAAACCTGAGTCACATATTCACTGGCCACCAAATGGAAGAAAAATGGACTGAAACAGTGAGAGAGCACCTGAACTTGTCCAATCAGAAATGCTCATTTTTTTGTTGTCCATTGCAAAATGCTTTGCTGCGGTTTGCTACAGTGTGCTGTGCACTAATTACTACGACCCAGGTCTTTGGTCTGTTTGGGGAACCATACTATAGGTGAAATGTTTACCTGAGACACTGGGTCTAGGCTCAGCCTCTCCGTTGACTGAGGAGAACAGGCCAGTGGTCGTGCTGCTCTCCACCCCACCTAGGAGAGGCCGAAGATGGCTAACAGACACCTGCTCAATGAACGAGGTCCCATACTTACGAAAGTACCACCACTCAAATATCTGCAAGTAGGGGATTGGGCCAGTCATACAGAGAGCAATGTACCAGTATACACATCTTCTTGACAATGAAATTGATTGCCATTTATTTGAATCGTATCATTGTGCACTAGCTAAGTGTACAACACATCTAGGTTCCCTTTGGTGTTGGTATTTGAATTGCACATTTGCAAATGTGGAGTGTCCAATCTACAACCAGGGCTAACTATATTCACCAACCCCCATGCAGTGAATAACCCTGTGATCTTCACAACTCACCAAGATTAGGCCAGAGATGAGAGAGGATGTTCCAGTGAGTGCCACATAGAATTTAGGGGTCAGTGTATTCAAGAACACAGATGCTGAAACAACAGGTATGTTAGATCAAATGCATAACACACAAATTGATGACACTGCACAAGCCTGACTGAATAATATGACTGGGATTCAGATATAACACTGAACGTAAATTAGAGGCTGATAATGCAGAGCCTACTACAGACAGAGCCTGTGCTGGGTCCGTGTAGCTAGCTAGCGAGGTTGAAGTAGCCCATTGGTGAAGAAGCCCATTGGTGAAGAGAGATATAGCTAGTTAGCTATGTCTCTAGCGAATAGCCACACTGACTAAGAAACTCATGCAATTCTAGCAATCACTATGCATTGCTAGTTTGAATGATGTAAACTAGCGATCTAGCTAGCAGGTTAGTTGTTATGCATAAGCATAACAGTAAACGTTAGTTAGGTGTTTAATAGCTGTCTAATATTTAATTAAAAAAACAACCTGGGATGCTGGCTATGGAACTGTCAAACTTTCACTTCATCCACTGTCTCTCGATGTATATTTGTTAGCTAGCAGGCTGGTTACATTAGCTAACTAGCTAGCTTGCCCATTCTTTGATGGCTCTGCATTACAGCTAACGTTACTTTAGCTAGCTAACTCACCTGAGGTAAGAGTGTCCTGCAGTTTCAAGGGGCTTCGCAGAACATAGATCATAGTTAAAACCATGGCAAACCAAACTGCACATATGTATGTCCATGACCAGGACAGCCATGATTTTAATTTCTCTGTAAATCCAATAGATTGAGGATTACTGCTGGTGCCGTCCTCCATGTTTTTACCGGATGGCTGTGCTGTAAACAGAGGAATCATGTGCCAGTGGCACCAAAGATTTGTTAAAAGTAACCCAAGAAAAATCAGAGCCTGTCGTTTCCAATGAGAGCAAATGAATCATATTGGCCCGAACAAACAAGGAGGTGGGCAGAGCCAAGCACGAGATAGCGAGCTCCTATTGGCCTGTTTTAACATTAATTTGCATATTTTCGTTAGGGAACGCCTACTCTGTGAAATGCGCGTATGCAATAACACAATTCGCCCTCGCACTCCATCTAAACAACGCATTTTGTTTTTACTTTGGAAAAGCTTAAAGTCTACAAAACGCAGTCCACCATGTTTTTTACAGATTCTCGTTTTGGAAACAGAAAACTGTATGGAGATCAAATGTTTCATCGATGAGAAATTTTTCAGAATTTCGGACAAAATCCAACTCGCTCCATCTTCTCCCACTGCCGAACACTGGGCTTCCTCTCATCGCCATATTTGGTAGTGAGTGGAACGCCAACCGGATGTTTGACATTTATACATCTGGTGAAATATCTGGCTCATTGTTATGTCTATTGTGACACTGTGGAGATCCGCTTCATCACTGTCGCAGATCAGCCAAGATGGCAAATTTCGAAGAACAGCTCACTGGGGAAGAGAAGGTAGCTACATAACTAGTCAGTATTTTGATAAGCTTTGTTCACTGTTTTACGATTTTTAGTAAATTAGCTAGGTTGTTGTGTCCTTCCTAAATTATTTTGGCTGCAGAAATAACGTTAGCTAGTTTGCTAAGCTAGTACCTAGCTAAAGTTAGCTTGCTGACTGGCTGACGTTAACTAGTTAACATGAGCTAACTATCCTGTCTGCTAGGAAATAAACTGACGGAGTTAATTGAACCAACTATTACGCATCATGTAAATAATACCGAACGCAAGAATCAGTTTGCGTAAATACGAGTCTGTAGCGAGCCAAAATGTTTGTAAATGTTAGCTAAGGTGGGTATGTGTCTTAAGACGTAGACACATATACCCACTGTGCTAGACACAACTCCGAAGAACATAGCCATAGGCATCATTCTATTCATTATCACATTGTCTGTCTTGGTGGTATTACATTGCATCTAGCCGATTGACTATAACAACCAGGGCTGTCAAACATTAAATAAAAATATTGATTAATGTCAAGTTCAGAATTAGTTCAAATTAAGATTGAATTAAATCAGATTTAGCTTTTTATTTTTAACTTTACCATAATGACTTCTTGGTTTTGTCTAAAGTAACGGTAAGCACAATTTAGGTAAATTGAAAAACAGCACACTTGTTTTGTTTTTTTTACTTAACAAAAATATAAACGCAACATGAAACAATTTCGAAGATTTTACTGAGTTACAGTTCATATAAGGAAATAAAATCTATTTTAAATAAATAGATTAGGCGCTAATCTATGGATTTCACGTGACTGAGAATACAGATATGCATCTGTTGGTCACAAAAAAAGTAGGGGTGTGGATCACAACCAGTTTGTATCTTGTGTGACCACCATTTGCCTCATGCAGTGTGACACATCTCCTTCGCATAGAGTTGATCAGGCTGTTGATTGTGGCCTGTGGAATCTTGTCCCACTCCTCTTCAGTGGTTGCGGGAAGTAGAACACGCTGTTGTACACGTCGATTCAGAGCCTACCGAACATGTTCAATGGGTGACATGTCTAGTGATTATGCAGGCCATGGAAGAACTAGAACATTTTCAGCTTCCAGGAATTGTGTACAGATCCTAGCGACATGGGGCCGTGCATCTAACATGCTAAAACATGAGGTGATGGCGGCGTATGAATGGCACGACAATGGACCTCAGGATCTTGTCACGGTATCTCTGCATTCAATTTTCCAGAGATAACATTAAATTGTGTTCATTGTCTGTAGCTTATGCTGCCTGCCCATACCATAACACCACCGCCACCATGGCATTGACATCAGCAAACCACTCACCCACAAAACGCTATAGATGTGGTGGTGAGGCCAGTTGGACATACTGCCAAATTCTCTAAAATGACTTGAGGTGGCTTATGGTAGAGAAATGAACATTCAATTCTCTGTCAACAGCTCTGGTGGACATTCCTGCAGTCAGCATGCCAATTGAACAATCCCTCAATTTGAGACATCTGTCATTGTGTTGTGACAACTGTACATTTTAGTGGCCTTTTATTGTCCGGAGCACAAGGTGCACCTGTGTAATGATCATGCTGTTTAATCAGCTTCATGATTTGCCACACCTGTTAGGTGGATGGACTATCTTGGCGAAGGAGAAATGCTCACTAACAGGGATGTAAACAAATCTGTGCACACAATTTGAGAGAAATAAGCTTTTTGTTTGTATGGAAAAAATGTATTTAAGCTCATGAAACATCGGACCAACACTTTACATGTTGCATTTATATTTTTTTCAGTGGACATTGCATAGTTGTTTTTAGCTGTTTACCTTAGATGGCCTTTGGGCAACCCAAATACAGACAGATGGGTCATTTCATCTTACCGTCCAAAGGGAATCTATGCAGCCAGCTATACACTTGTATCCCCTGTGGACCGGTTTGTGCGTAAAACATTATCCATTCAGGCTACAAAGGCAGCAATTTCCTCAACTGGATTAAAGGCAAGAACAGCAGATTTTGTTGTTGAAATATGCATACTTTCTTTATGAAACACCATTTTACACCACCATGCTACAGTGACTAATGCTACTCCCGGATGTTGCGTTTTGCATTCAGCCAATCAGACCAGGATTGAAAAAAGACTGCTGCAATCTGATTGGCTGAATGCGATACGCAACATCTGGGACTTGCATTAGCCACTGTAGAATGGTGGTGAAAAATAAGGAGGAAATCGACACCTTGCAGCCTAAATGGAGATTGATTTGTGTCTGAACCGGTACACGGGGATATGAGTGTATGTGTAGATTCCTGGCTGCGTAGATTCCCTTAAGATGAAATGACTGAAAATCGCCACCTGCTGGTCTTTGAGACTGTATTTGGGATGTTTTCAGTGTATTTTAAAAGGGTGACTAAACACCCCGACGGGCAGGTGTTTTTCTGTTGCTCATTAGAAAAATTTGATTTCAGTCTTGGTGTGTTTTCTGACATCTTCCGTGTTTCATTTCCTCAAAATCCACAGAATAATCTAAGAACTCAAAAAATCTGTAATTAATTAAACTTTTTTTGCAGAGGATGTTTTATTTGACGTCTAAGGAGTTTGCAGTATTTCTCAAGTAAAAAAAGGGTACGGTTTTGAATTCGGTTAACAAATTTGTGCTGCTAGGCAGGTCTCTCACTGCCTATGCTATTGGATAGAGAGCAGTCACCACAGCTGTTAACCCCATGTTAGAAGGCAAATGGACATCGTCAAATCAAAACCCAATCTTAATTTTCTCCTTGTGACGCACATACAGTGTTGTGAAAGTATTTGCCCACATTCTGATTTTCTCTATTTTTGCTACTATATGTTATCAGATCTTCAACCAAACCCTAATATTAGATAAAGGGAACTTGAGTGAACAAATAACAAAAATAATTTATCCTTATTTATTTAATCAACAAAATTATGCAACAATTCTTGTGTGTGGAAAAAGTAATTGTCCCCTTACCCTTTGACTAGGTCATTCCAAAACTTCAAATTTCTGTCTTTTTTAGCCATTTTCATGTAGATTTGATTGTGTGTTTTGACCCAAAGACAACTGGTGGCACAACCAGTTGAGTGTAAGGGGGCAATTACTTTTTGCATAATTTTGTTTATGAAATAAGTATTTAATTGTTGTTGTTCACTCAGGTTCCCTTAATCTAATATTGGGTCTTGGTTGAAGATCTGATAACATTCAGTGTCAAAAATATGCAAAAGTTGAGAATTTGAAAGGGGGCAAATACTTTTTCACGGCACTATGTTCCAAACTCAGTTTTTGACAAAACTAACTTTGACCAAAATGATCTTATTCACTTTGTAGTCATTTTGTATACTACAATAACGGTTTCTGACTCATATTGATGCCCATAGGACATTTTCAAATGGATTTGTTGCTTTTAAAGGCAGTCGCTCTTGAACACGTTCAGATAATGCAATTAATCGCAATAAAAATTGTATTACAAGAACTCTGACAGCCCTAATTACAACACAAGGAACTGTTGACCTCTTACTTGGTATAGGAATCATTTGACTTTTCATGGGATCACACAAACATACTGTACAACCATATTCACAAGACTTCTTCTGAAGAAAATACATTATCATAGTGATTGTGGCCATTTCAACAAATTGCAATTGAATCATCAAAAACGAAACAACCTTCATTTGAAAGCTTGAAAATGGACTGTTCTTGCTGTCAGCTGCAGGCAGATACATGTTTGAAGCTGCCAGTCCCTACTGGGGTGTAACATTCCTATCACTTCAATGGCAGGCCCACAGCAGGGATACGGTCAGATACATGTACAGACCAGTAGAATGAGTATAGTATTTTACAAATACTGCTCTGTGTGGGAAGGTGCCACAGTCTTTGGGAGCATCTACAGTGCTTTCAGAAGTATTCACACCCTTGACTGATTCCACATTTTGTTTTATTCAGGTTGAAACGACAACAAATAAAAAATAATCTCACCAATCTAGACACAAGACCCAATATTGACAAAGTGAAAACATGCAACTGTATTGAAAATGAAATACAGATATCTCATTTACATAAGTATTCACATCCCTGAGCCAATGCATGTTACAATCACCTTTGACAGAGATTACAGCTGTGAGTCTTTCTGGTAAATTCTATAAGAGCTTTACACATCTGGATTGTACAATATTTGCACATTATTCTTTAAAAATGTCTTCAATCTCTGTCAAGTTGGTTGTTGATCATTGGTGGACAGACATTGTCTTGCCATATGTTTTCAAGATAACTTTTTAAAGTCAAAACAGTAACTAGGCCACTCAGGAATTTTCAATGCCATCTTGGCAACTTTGGCTTTGTGTTTTAGGTTATTGTCCTGCTGAAAGGTGAATTTGTCTCCTAGTGTCTGTTGTAAAGCCGATTTGAACCAGGTTTTCCTTTTAGTATTTAGCCTGTGCTTAGGTCTATTCCAGTTCTTTATATCCCAAAAAAACCCTCCCCATTCCTTGGCAATGACAAGCATACCCATAACATGATGCAGCCACTACCATGCTTGAAAATATGAAGTGGTACTCAGTGTTGTCGTGTGTTGGATTTGCCACAAACATAATGCTTTGTATTCAGGACGTAAGTTTCATTTTAAATGCCACATTTTTGACAGTTCTACTTTGCCTTGTTGTAAACAGGATGCAGGTTTTGTTTTTTATTCTATAGAGGCTTCCTTTTCATTCTGTCATTTAGCTTTGTATTGTGGCTTAATTACAATGTTGTTGATCCATCCTCTGTTTTCTCCTGTCACAGCCATTAAACTCTAGCTTTTTTTTAAAGTCACCGTTGGCCTCCTGGTGAAATCTCTGAACGGTTTCCTTCTTCTCTGGCAGCTGAGTTAGGAAGGATGCCTGCATCTTTGTAGTGACTGGGTGTATTGATACACCATCCAAAGTGTAATTCATAATTTCACCATGCTCATTGGGATATTCAGTATCTGCTTCTATTTTTTACATTTTTATTTACGCATCTACCAATAGGTGCCCTTTGTGAGGCATTGGAAAACCTCCCTGGTCTTTGTGGTTGAATCTGAAATTCCCTGAGGGACCTTAAAGATAATTGTATGTGTGGGGTAGAGAGGAAAGTTATTCATTCAAATCACGTTAACACTATTGCACACGGAGTTAGTCCATGAAATGTGTGATTTGTTAAGTGAATGTTTACTCATTAAATTGAGGATTAACAAGGCCATAAAGGGGTTGAGTACTTACATATTGACACGACATTTCAGCTTTTCATTTTCAAATCATTTGTAAAAATGTCAAACACAATTCAACTTTGACGTTGTGGGTTATTGTGTGTAGGCCAGTGACCCCAAAAATATATTTCATCAATTTTAATTTCAGACTAACACAACAACATGTGGAAAAGTCAAGGGGTGTGAATACTTTCTGAAGTAACTTTAGGCCTAACTATGCAGCAGCATACACACAGCAGAACTTGTTTGTTTCAATTTTTGACATGCACCAGTGAAGAGTTGCAAAAATAGAACTATACAGTGAGTACTTCACTTGTATTGAATTAAGCTATGTAACCCACACACCCTTTGGGTCTGCATCTGGACATAAACACAGTACCAGTCAAAAGTTTGGACACACCCACTCATTCAAGGGTTTTTATTTTTACTATTTTCTACATTATAAAATAATAGTGAAGACATCAAAACTATGAAATAACACTCATGGAATAATGTATTAACCAAAAAAGCCTTAACCAAATCCATATATTATATTTGAGATTCTTCAAAGTAGCCAGCCTTTGCCTTGATGACAGCTTTGCACACTATTTGTCATTCTCTCAACCAGCTTCACCTGGAATGCTTTTCCAACAGTCTTGAAGGAGTTCCCACATATGCTGAGCACTTGTTGGCTGCTTTTCCTTCACTCTGCGGTCCAACTCATCCCAAACGATCTCAATTGGGTTGAGGTCGGGTGATTGTGGAGGCCAGGTCATCTGATGCAGCACTCCATCACTCTCCTTCTTGGTCAAATAATCCTTACCCAGCTTGGTGTTATGTTGAGCCATTGTCCTGTTGAAAAACAAATGATAGTCCCACTAAGCGTAAACCAGATGGGATGGCATATTGCTGCAGAATGTTGTGGTAGCCTTGCTGGTTAAGTGTGCCTTGAATTCTAAATAAATCACTGACAGTGTCACCAGCAAAGCACCATCACACCACCACCTCCATGCTTCACGCTGGGAACCACACATGCGAAGATCATCTGTTCCCCCACTCTGCATCTCACAAAGACACGCCGGTTGCAACCAGAAATCTCAAATTTGTCTCATCAAAACAAAGGACAGATTTAAACCGGTCTAATGTCCATTGCTTGCGTTTCTTGGCCCAAGGAAGTCTCTTATTGGTGTCATTTTAGTAGGTGTTTCTTTGTAAGCAATTCGATCATGAAGGCCTGATTTCATGCAGTCTCTTTTTAATTTTTTTTTACATTTCACTATTTTTACCCCCTTTTCTCCCCAATTTCGTGGTATTCAATTGTTTTAGTAGCTACTATCTTGTCTTATCGCTACAACTCCCGTACGGGTTTGGGAGAGCCGAAGGTTGAAAGTCATGCGTCCTCCGATACACAACCCAACCAAGCCGCACTGCTTCTTAACACAGCGCCATCCAATCCGGAAGCCAGCCGCACCAATGTGTTGGAGGAAACACCATGCACCTGGCAACCTTGGTTAGCGCGCACTGTGCCCGGCCTGCCACGGGAGTCACTGGTGCGCGATGAGACAAGGATTTCCCTACCGGCCAAACCCTCCCTAGCCCGGACGACGCTAGGCCAATTGTGCGGCCGGTTACGACGGAGCCTGGGCACGAACCCAGAGTCTCTGGTGGCACAGCTGGCGCTGCTGTTAACCACTGCGCCACCCGGGAGGCCCACGCAGTCTCTTCTTAACAGTTGATGTCTGTTACTTGACCTCTGAAGCATTTATTTGGGCTGTAATCTGAGGTGCATGTAACTCTAATGAGTTTATCCTCTGCAGCAACTAGGTAATTCGGGGTAACGAGGTAACTCTGTCTTTTCCTGTGGCGGTCTTCATGAGAGCCAGTTTCATCAGAGCTTGATGCTTTTTGCGACTGCACTTGAAGAAACTTTCAAAGTTCTTCAAATGTTCCATATTGATTAATATCTTAAAGTAATGGAGGACTGTTTCTCTTTGCTTATTTGAGCCGTTCTTGCCATAATATGGATTTAGCCCTATTTGGTAAAAGACCATCTTCTGCATACCACCCTACCATGTCATAACACAACTGATTTGGCTCAAAGTCGTTAAGGAAAGAAATGCCACAAATAAAACTTTTTAACAAGGCACAACTGTTAATTGAAATGCAATCCAAGTGACTCTTGCATGAAGCTGGTTGAGAGAATGCCGAGAGTGAGCAAAGCTGTCATCAAGGCAAAGTGTGGCTACTATGAAGAATCTCAAATATAAAATAACACTTTTTGATTACTACATGATTCTGTGTGTTATTTGATGTCTTCACTATTCTTCTACATTGTAGAAAATATAACGAAAAACCCTGGACTGAGTAGGTGTCACCTTTTGACTGGTACTGTACATAGGCCTACAATACTGTCGTTCCATCAATGGATTTCAGTGCACTCTAGACTTTTTCAGGGGGCCCTTGTTAAAATGTCCTAGTCCCCCCTTTCTGACACCCCACATGCTTACATATGCATTACAGCTGCTAAAAAAAGCCCCTTCCATCTAAGGAGTGGCTTGGACAGAGCAGAGGTAGGCTCATCAGGCAGCCAAGCCAGTCACTGCTCTCTGCTTCACTCTAGTGACCAGGGTAAAATGGCTATGTCATTATACTGTCACTGTCAATTTTTTTTCGACTGACAGTCAGCCTTAAAAGTTGTTTATCACATTGTATTGTCTTTCCCTCAGGTCCGCATTGCGGCTAATTTCGTCGTCCATGCTCCACCTGGAGAATTCAATGAAGTCTTCAACGGTGGGTATGCTTAGAAATAGTATGATCATTGTACTGTTTATTTACGACCCAGGCACTTGTTTTTTTTATACAGTCTGTTAATGCATTGCTGTTGGTAGTCTCTTGATAATGCCATTTCTTGATTTAAGATGTGCGGATACTGCTCAACAATGACAATCTTCTCAGGGAGGGTGCAGCGCAGTGAGTGGAGTTTTCTTTATTTATCTATATTCTGTTCATGCATTGTTGTGCAAATATAACCTTTTTAACCTGCTGTATTTCAACAGAGCCTTTGCCCAGTACAACATGGATCAGTTCACCCTTGCCAAACTTGAAGGGTATGATGATCAGGTAAGATGCTCAGTCACCTGAACTGTGACTCTTACCCAGCTGTTTTGAAACTGGTTGGTCTCATACTGTGACATGCATACATACAGTACCAGTCAAAAGTAGCCACCCTTTGCCTTGATGACAGATTTGCACACTCATGTATGCATGTATGTATGTTTGATGTCTTTGCTATTATTTGACAATATAAAAATAAGGAAAACCCTGGAACGAGTAGGTGTCCAAACGTTTGACTGGTACTGTACGTATGTGTGTATATATCACATTATCTGTAAGGTCAATGCAGCAACTGATGCCCTCTATCTGTGTCCCTGTGCTCTGCCCCTCCCCCTCTCCAGGTACTGATCACCGAGCATGGAGACTTGGGCAACGGCCGTTTCTTTGACCCCCACAACAAGCAGTCATTCAAGTTTGACCACCTGAGGAAGGAGGCCTGTGACACCCAGCCCCACGAGGGAGAGGAGTCTCTCAGACCGTGGAGAGATGCGTGTGACAGCGCCCTGAGGGCCTACGTCAAGGAGCACTACCCCAGCGGTGTCTGCACTGTACGTCCTCCTTTTCACCTGCAGGATAGGATTCTTAATTGTTTTTTTAACTAGGCAAGTCAGTTAAGAACGTTCTTATTTACAATGACGGCCTACGCCAGACGACGCTGGGCCTATTGTGCGCCGCCCTATGGGACTCCCAATCACAGCCGGTTGTGACACAGCCTGGATTCGCCATAATAATATCTTTAAAGAGCTTTTCATGCTGGAAACATGAATTATTTTGGACTGTACAAGTGTTGTTGATAAAGATGAACATGGTAAACATTGACAGAACCTTGTTTTATTCATCACAGGTTTATGGGAAAACTATAGACGGCCAGCAAACCATAATTGCTTGCATTGAAGGTCACCAATTTCAACCAAAGAACTTCTGGTAAATGAGTGTACAATGCAAGTACACTTTAAGAAGTATTCATTTAAATATACATTTGTTTTGTTTTTGTTTACAACATAATATCTATTTCTATGACTGGGTAAGGAGTCAGGGCTCATTTGATTTGTGTTTTCAGGAATGGCCGTTGCAGGTCTGAATGGAAGTTCAGTATATCCCAATCTACAGCTCAAGTCGTTGGAGTCCTCAAAATACAGGTAGGCTAGTGTCTGTCGCCAAGTGTTCTCCATTTTGTCCGGCTGTGTAAAAGCCTCTTCAAAGACAACGGGTTGGGCACAGGCCCCAAAAAGTCAAATTGATTTACTGAACATATATCTTGTTCTCATGTCATATTGTATATTGCTTCTCACCCCTATCTTGTGGTTATAGGTACATTACTATGAGGATGGAAATGTGCAGCTGGTCAGCCACAAGGATGTCCAGGAATCACTCACAGTGAATGTGAGTTTCCCTTTCAGTAGAATGTGCCCACAATGAGTAGCACTAAAGGCATGCTTATTTTGCAAAGGACACTGGTAATGATAGAACGCTTGAAGTGTCAGTCAGCCCTAGTAGAGGAGACACTTATGATACTCTACTGTAGTTTTGTGGCCTATTTCCTCTAAACCTGCACATAAGTGTTAAAAGGAAGTAGAAGGGTGCAGACTAACTGTTCATTGGGGCATGAGGGGAAGTAGGATGAAGTAAGAAAGAAGAAAAAAAGGCCTTTATGATAGAGAGATGGTCTTCAATCTGTCAAGTTTACAGGCAATTGTCAAAGGCATGAATTCTGATGTTTTTATTGGTCCTTTGGCATGATAACTCTTATCTTACATCCGAGGTGTAACACTTGTTTTTTTTATTCTCTTGTTTTGACAGAATGAGACTCAGACTGCAAAGGAGTTTGTGAAAATCATTGAGGATGCAGAAAATGAATACCAGGTATGCAACTTATGTTTCCTCCCAGTAATATTTTGATAAATTGAAATAATTTAATTTTTCTTGTCATTGGGGAGGGGCGAGAGTCTAAACATTTCTCTCATTTCCAGACGGCCATCAGTGAAAATTACCAGACCATGTCTGACACCACGTTCAAAGCCTTACGCCGACAGCTTCCTGTCACCCGCACCAAGATTGACTGGAACAAGATCCTCAGCTACAAGATTGGCAAGGAGATGCAGAATGCCTAGAGGACAGTGTATCGGTCTGTCTCCGTGTGTTACTGCAAAGACAAATCGCTTGAACGGGTGAAATCAGAAAAGGAGAGGGTGGTCTCATAAAATTTGTGGTCTAATGTGTCTATTTAGTCTGTGTTGAATGCCACGATTTGATGTCAGGAGTTAGTGTACTTCCTTCGCCACGTTACAAGGTGATGCCTTCATTTTAAGAGGACATTTTGATGGGTTGTTCAGCTCTGGCTCATTTGTAACAACAAAAATATAAAAAAAAAAGAAAATGCCTTTACTGACACTGAAAGTTTGGGTCATTGGGTCATCCCCTCCTGCCCGCATACACTCACGCTTCAAATTGTAGTCATACCCCTCAGTTGGTTGTCTGGGTGCCACAGGTAGCAATCTGTTTAAGCCTTGTATGTAACCCTACAAGCGCTGGGATTCAAACAAATGCAGATAAATGACCTGTGTTTTGTGGTTGATCTTTGGTTAAATGTGATTTCAGATTGAGTTGAGCTACCATCCGCTTCCTTGACGGCTTATTTGATCGCCGTTAATGTCCGGGGATATTGCCTTTTAACAGCATGCACACAGCGATAGGCTTTTAATCTGCGTTGGATTGAATTCCGACCTATATAATTTTGTATAGGTATTGGCAAATCTTTCTGTAACCCAAGGTCTCTTCTGAGTGTGGTGTATACTCCGTTTAATGACAAAAATACAGTGCACCTCCCCACCCCAAAGAAAAGACCCAAGTAACAGTTCTGTTCCATCTTTCCCGTGGTAAAGATATGTACTTTGAACTGTTTGGGAAAAAAAATTGAATTCATCACGCTGAATGAATCTTCATTTCGCACACAAGGCAGGCCTACGTGCTCGGCTCTGTGGTTTAATCAAGCCTAAACAAGTACAGTACCATCAGTATCCTCTATCAGTAATTAGGCTACGTTAATATATAATACCTATATTCCCTTTACCTTTTTTAGCTTTTTACACTTTTTAATTTTTTTTATACAAAATGTATAATTAACAAAAGGAATGAAGTTGCACCAAATGCAGTGCTGTAACTACTTTGATCATTAACTGTTAACCATACTGTTTCCCATCCCAGTGTTGAAATATTCTGAGTGGGAGAAATTCAAATCAGAATTGGTGCCAAATTTGTAAATTCTGAATAACACTGAAAATATAGTAAAGGGACAATTTGAATAAAGACACATTATTGTATATCACTTTATAATGAAGTACTTGAAATGCACCTCTTGATTGTTTACATATGAAATATAACACAGATGTATTGTCTGTGTACTGGTACATTTGTGTCCAATGTGTAAAAGCATTTTGGACAATACACTATTTTTGCCATATTGTCCTCTGCTTTCAGTTCTTATGTCTCAACTATTCTATACAGTGCATTCGGAAAGTATTCAGACCTTGACTTTTTCCACATTTTACATTACAGCCTTATTCTAAAATGGATAACATTTTATTTTTCCCCCTCCATCAACACACAGTACCCCATAATGACAAAGCAAAAACTGGTTTTTAGTCATTTTTGCAAATGTAAATAAAAAGAAGTATTCAGACACTTTGCTCAGTACACTGTTGACGCACCTTTGGCAGTGGTTACAGCCTCGATTCTTCTTGGGTATGAAGCTACAAGCTGGCACACTTGTATCTGGGGAGTTTCTCCGGTTCTTCTCTGCAAATCTTCTAAATCTCTGTCAGGTTGGATGGGGAGCATTGCTGCACAGCTATTTTCATGTCTCCAGAGTTGTTTGATCAGGTTCAAATCCGGGCTCGAGCTGGGCCACTCAAAGACATTCAGAGGCTTGTCCCGAAGCCACTCCTGCATTGTCTTGGCTGTGTGCTTAGGGCTTAACCTAAGTCCTGAGTGCTCTGGGGCAGGTTTTAAAGGATCTCTGTACTTTGCTCCATTCATCTTTCCCTCGAATCCTGACTAGTCTCCCAGTCCCTGACACTGAAAAACATCCCCACAGCATGATGCTGCTACCATGCTTCACTGTATAGGGATGGTGCCAGGCTTCTTCCACATGTGATGTTTTGCATTCAGGCCAAATAGTTCAATCTTGGTTGCATCAGACCAGAGAATCTTGTTTTCCATGGACAGAGTCCTTTAGGTGCATTTTGGCCAACACCAAGCGGGCTGTCATGTTCCTTTTACTGAGGAGTGGATTCTGTCTGGCCACTCTACCATAAAGGCCTGATTGGTGGAGTGCTGCAGAGATGGTTCTCCTTAACCTGAAAGGTTCTTCCATCTCCACAGAGTAACTCTGGAGCTCTGTCACAGTGACCATCGGGTTCTTGGTCATCTCCCTGACCAAGGCCCTTCTGCCCCGGATGCTCAGTTTGTCTGGGCGGCCAGCTCTAGGAAGAGTCATGGTCATTGGTGGTTCAAACTTCTTCCATTTAAGAATGATGGAGGCCACTGTTCTTGGGGACCTTCAATGCTGCAGAAATGTTTTGGTACCCTTCCCCAGATCTGTGCCTCGACTCAATCCCGTCTCGGAGCTCTCTGGACGATTCCTTCGACCTCATGGCTTGGTTTTTGCTCTGACATGCACTGTCAACTGTGGGACCATATATAAACAGGTGTGCGCCTTTCCAAATCATGTCCAATCGCTTGAATTTACCACAGATGGACTCCCAAGCTATAAAATATCTCAAGGATGATCAATGGAAACAGGATTCACCTGAGCTCAATTTATTTTGATTCTCAAACAAAGGGTCTGAATACTTATGTAAATAGGGTATTTCTGTGGAAAGAAAACATACACTTGCGAAATTTCTTGACCTGTTTTCGCTTTGTCATTATTGGGTATTGTGTGTAGCTTGATTGGAAAAATGTTAATTTGATCAATTTTAGAATAAGGCTAAAAGAAAAAAAAAAGAAAGTGGAATAAGGGAAGGGGTCTGAATACTTTCCGAAGGCGCTGTATATAACCTTTCCTTCATAATACTCGCGTGATAATCTTATATTGGCGTGCTGTTTTGGTGAAAACTGGCCCAGTTAGATTATGTAAAAATAAAAAGATTTAAACAATTTGAAATACACAATCATACCACAATGAACAGGGAAGGGTTGACAGACAACACGCTTTTCTTGGAATACTAAACTCAAAAGCTAGAAATCCATGTTTCAGATAAAAAAATAAGTGATGTGCGATCATGCCGGATTGTTTGCATCACGTACACAGTTTCATTGTAATGGTTTCAATTGTAGGGATTATGTAACAAACTGCCCTGGGAAGAACTAACGTTAATTCATGCTAAAGTAAAGACTTCTCTTTTTATCATGAGTATATTAATCTAACATGTATCAAATATTTAAAGGTACTATGTGATTTAATATGAACACTACATAATTTACACGTTCATATTCTGTGAAAGTTTGGTTTCATACTACTTTTCGTTCCGGCGCTCAGTAAGCACTTTGCAGATATGTCCCTGAAACGCTGAAACAGTATTTACTGTATGCACACGTGAACACACGGCGCCGAAAAGCGAATAGGGGGTTGCCATTTTGACCATAGCCAATACCTTTAATTTGTTTCCACTGTCTGCAATACAATCATTATTCAAAACACTATCAATCGTTGTTACGTTGCAACATGCCGTCGCTCATGGACTCGCTCGAATCCGGATTGGACTTCATAGAATTCCTCGGAGAGAGGAAATCGACTATGTCGGATAGAAAAGAACTTCGTGACATTTACAATTTAGAATTCAAATGCAGGTAATGAAAATGATTGGTTTTCAAAGGCTAACTAACTGTGACACCTGACCTGTCATAGACGGCCTAATAGTACACGGTATGCTTCAGTCAGACAGCTGACATATGACTACATGGTTTTGTTTTTCAGGGAAGGAATGAAAGACCCCCACTTTTCCAACGTTCTATATGCCCTGCTGAAATTCAACAAAGTCCGCATACGACAGGGGAAATTATACTTTAATGTCAAACCCCAGGTAATAATATCTTATTGTACTTTCCAACCCTGATCAGCTCTATTCTACTGTAGTTATTATGTTCTTGATGTGAGGCTCAGCCTCAAACTAAGGCACCACTCAATGTTTGGCCAAAGGGAAGACAAGTGAAACAGATGATTGATCAGCATATGGGCTATGTGCTTGTCAGGTAATACATAGAGCTCAATATCCCCTTTACACCCTTGTGGATATGCCCTAGACCAGGTATTCCCAAACTGGGGTACGCCAAATAAAAATGTGATTCACATTTATTTTTAATTTTTTTAAATTCACACTTTCAAACAGTCCATTTATATTTTTCAACAGGGCTACACATTTGGGTGTGTTTTTTCTCTCGCCTGAGTAGCCTCGTTTAACTGCCAAAAATAAAATTAAACCATCTAGTGTTCAGTGAAATAACAACACAATGTCAAATACAGGTAGCCTAGTCAAATAATTAACATCCAATCACATTAACCGTTACTCTCTCGCGGGAATTCCACTAACGATCGGTACTAGCCAAACGTAGCTGCTGCTCATTCCTTTTGCTGATAAGTGGTTCAAAAAAGTAAGGCCTGCGCCATAGAGACACATCCCAGCTTTACTGGTAGTACCTGCACCTGTCCAAGTTGTTCTGCTTCCACGAGCACATCCAATGCTAGCATCAGTAATTCTACAGTTATCCCAGCTAGCATGGACACTGACAGTTGTGAATCTGATGCAGCCAATGAGCTACTGCCCTCTTACCCGGGAAAGCACCAAACAACAGACAGGGACATTGGACCATCGAAGAGGTGCAAATATGATGAGAACTACATTGATATGGGGTTCACTTATATTGGTAGTTGTGCCTTTCCTCAGCCGCAGTGCAAAAGTACGATCGCACAACTCAATGAAACCTTCACTCTTGCGAAGACTTTTGAAACAAAGCATGCCAATTTGAAAAATAAGCCATGGGAGTTTTATGAGCGAGAGTTAAGACGACTTTCGCGTAGTAAGACGTGTATAAAAGCAACAGATACCATTAATTAGAAGGAGCTAGAAGCATCTTATATGGTGAGCTACTGAGTGGCTAGGACAGGCAAGCCCCATACTATTGTGGAGGACTTAATTATTCCGGCTGCGGTGGATATGGCTGGGACAATGCTGGGGGAAAAGGCCAAAAAATTATACAGACAATGCCTTCATCAAACAGCACTGTTTCACGACGCATAAGCGACATGACAGGAGTTGCTTTGAAACAATTACTGCTTCGCATACAAGCCACTGAATTATATGCGTTACAGCTGGATGAGTCAACAGACGTGGCGGGCCTGGCACAGCTCCTGGTATATGTCCGTTACGTTTATGGGGGGTCAATTAAGGAAGAGATGCTCTTCGGCAAACTACTGGAAACCAGGACAACAGGAGAGGATATGTTTAAAGTACTGGACAGCTTTGTGACATCAAGTGGACTTTGGTGGTCAAGATGTGTTGGTATCTGTACTGATGGCGCAAAAGCCATGACAGGGAGACATAGTGGAGTGGTAACGCGCGTGCAAGCAGTTGGCCCCGACGCCACTTGGGTGCACTGCAGTATCCACCGAGAGGCTCTTGCTGCCAAGGTAATGCCGGACAGCTTAAAATACGTTTTGGACACTACAGTGAAAATGGTTAACTTTGTTAAAACAAGGCCCCTGAACTCTTGTGTATTTTCTGAACTATGCAATGACATGGGCAGCGACCGTGTAAGGCTTTTACAACATACTTAGAAGTGCGCTGGTTACCAAGGGACAACGTATTGACGCATTTTTTGAATTGAGAGACGAGCTTAAAGTTTTGTTTACTGACCATAATTTTCACTTGTCTGACGGCTGGCATGATGAGGAGTTTCTCACATGACTGGCCTGTCTGGTTGATGTTTTTTCTCGCCTGAATGATCTGAATCTAGGATTACAGGGACTCTCCGCAACTACATTCAATGTGTGGGACAGAATTGAGGCTATGATTAAGATGTTGGCGCTCTTCTCTGTCTGCATTAACAAGGACAACACACAGGTCTTTCCATCATTGTATGATTTTTTTGTGTGTAAATTAACTCAAGCTTAAGGACAATGTCAGATGTGATATAGCAAAGCACCTGAGTGAGTTGGGTGCGCAATTACACAGGTACTTTCCTGAAACGGATGACACAAACTGGATTCGTTATCCCTTTTGTTGCATGCCTTACCGACAAGAGAGCCTCATCGAAATTGCAACAAGTGGTTCTGAGAAAATTTTATTTAATCAGAAGCCACTGCTAGATTTCTGGATTGGGCTGTGCTCAGAGTATCCTGCCTTGGCCAATCGAGCTGTTAAGACACTGATGCCCTTTGCAGCCATATACCTACAGTATGTGAGAGTGGATTATCAGCCCTCACTAGCATGAAAACCGAATACAGGCATAGACTGTGTGGAAAATAATTTAAGACTGAGACCCTGGTGCTAGAGGGGTACGCAGCTGGAGGTTGAATGTTTGAAGGGGTACTGGACAATTAAAGGTTTGGGAACCACCGCCCTAGACAATATCTTCTTCCTGGTCTCTGGTATGACAGGTCCGAGTGTACTACTGTGACCAGTGGAGGAGACCTTCAGTACGTCAACAACAGGACAATATCACACCTCAGGAAAATGGAGGAGCCCCAGAGCCTTTCTCTCCTCTCCTCACATCCTCTTCCGCTACTCCTGTCGACACTGTGTTGACACCCAAGAAGAGGCTCGCTAAAGAAATCCTCCAAAGCCTAAAGGTGAACAGGTGAGATATTGTGTGAGCTCCTACTGTAAAAGACTGGTTAGTGACCAGTCAGATGTGACAACAAGATAGCCATTAGATTAGTTGCAGCAGTTGGTCCATGTCCTATCTAGATTGTATGGGGATCATGTAGATGATGATCTTCTGTGGTTTGACTGGTATGTCCTCCCCTCTCTTCTCTCTCTCTCTCTCCTCTCTCTCTCAGGGCAGAGTTGACCTCTGACAAGGGCGGCATTGAGATCACTTCAGATCCTGAGATGACCAATGGTAAAGTCACGTTCAGCGTGGAGCGCCTGCAGGAAACGTTTGCAGTCAAGTTCTATATTTCTAACAACGGAGCGAGCTGTGTGTATTTCACCTATTATACAGCTCTGCACAGGATCCGCTGTTTTACACTGATGGACGAGAGAAGAGTGACTCGGGCCTGTCCGCTCTTCCTATGTCCAGGTGAGAAAAAGTCGAGCACCATCTGTCTCAATGCACTGTCAAATTTGTCTGAATTCATTAGCCTTTGCAAACACATTAACACCTTAAAATAAATGAACTTTTAGTGAGTTTGCCCTCACACCCTCTCTATTAAACCCTGCCTGGGTACAGTGAGGGAAAAAAGTATTTGATCCCCTGCTGATTTCGTACGTTTGCCCACTGAGAAAGAAATGATCCGTCTATAATTTTAATGGTAGGTTTATTTGAACAGTGAGAGACAGAATAACAACAAAAAAATCCAGAAAAACGCATGTCAAAAATGTTATAAATTGATTTGCATTTTAATGAGGGAAATAAGTATTTGACCCCTCTGCAAAACATGACTTAGTACTTGGTGGCAAAACCCTTGTTGGCAATCACAGAGGTCAGACGTTTCTTGTAGTTGGCCACCAGGTTTGCACACATCTCAGGAGGGATTTTGTCCCACTCCTCTTTGCAGATCTTCTCCAAGTCATTAAGGTTTCGAGGCTGACGTTTGGCAACTCGAACCTTCAGCTCCCTCCACAGATTTTCTATGGGATTAAGGTCTGGAGACTGGCTAGGCCACTCCAGGACCTTAATGTGCTTCTTCTTGAGCCACTCCTTTGTTGCCTTGGCTGTGTGTTTTGGGTCATTGTCATGCTGGAATACCCATCCACGATCCATTTTCAATGCTCTGGCTGAGGGAAGAAGGTTCTCACCCAAGATTTGACGGTACATGGCCCCGTCCATGCGGGGAAGTTGTCCTGTCCCCTTAGCAGTCAAACACCCCCAAAGCATAATGTTTGACGGAGGGGGTGGTGTTCTTGGGGTCGTAGTCAGCATTCCTCCTCCTCCAAACACGGCAAGTTGAGTTGATGCCAAAGAGCTCCATTTTGGTCTCATCTGACCACAACACTTTCACCCAGTTGCCCTCAATCATTCAGATGATCATTGGCAAACTTCAGACGGGCATGTATATGTGCTTTCTTGAGCAGGGGGATCTTGCGGGCGCTGCAGGATTTCAGTCCTTCACGGCGTAGTGTGTTACCAATTATTTTCTTGGTGACTATGGTTCCAGCTGCCTTGAGATCATTGACAAGATCCTCCCGTGTAGTTCTGGGCTGATTCTTCACCATTCTCATGATCATTGCAACTCCACGAGGTGAGATCTTGCATGGAGCCCCAGGCCGAGGGAGATTGACAGTTATTTTGTGTTTCTTCCATTTGCGAAAAATCGCACCAATCTCACCAAGCTGCTTGGCAATGGTCTTGTAGCCCATTCCAGCCTTGTGTAGGTCTACAATCTTGTCCCTGACATCCTTGGAGAGCTCTTTGGTCTTGGCCGTGGTGGAGAGTTTGGAATCTGATTGATTGATCGCTTCTGTGGACAGGTGTCTTTAATACAGGTAACAAGCTGAGATTAGAAGCACTCCCTTTAAGAGTGTGCTCCTAATCTCAGCTCATTACCTGCATAAAAGACACCTGGGAGCCAGAAATCTTTCTGATTGAGAGGGGGTCAAATACATATTTCCCTCATTAAAATGCAAATCAATTTATAACATTGTTGACATGCTTTTTTCTGGATTTTTTTGTTGTTATTCTGTCTCTCACTGTTCAAATAAACCTACCATTAAAATTATAGGCTGATAATTTCTTTGTCAGTGGGCAAACGTACAAAATCAGCAGGGGATCAAATACTTTTTTACCCCCACTGTATGTGTTGTGTTGTTTTTCACAGGGGAAAGCTATGATGTAGAGGTTCACTATTGGCTGCATCATTATGGCCATTTCCCTGCCACCATGTACTTTGAGTTCTGCACGGAGTCAAACCCTCCAGGCTCCTCTAAGCCCTTCTGCATAGTGAGGGAGATGGAGGCATCAGCCAGGACTCACTTAGCTGTGGAGCTGGGGCCTTTCGCTCCCTTCAAGCCTTGTCAAGTGGTGCCATACAAGCCTGTGGACACAGTGATAGTTGAGGGAGAGCCCCCTGAAAGGTACAGTAAGACAAAAGTGATGTTTACCCATTTGTTTACCCATTTTCATCAATAGTTGTATACTGTACATACTTTGTTCTAATTCTAATGAGCTTTCTTTTCACATTGTTTATGTAGCTTGATAATGATATTCCTTATAGTCAAACGTTACATTTCATCGTTCTCATTTGTCACGGCAGATCTGTTGTCCAGCCTCTGAAAATGCTAGTGAAACTCAGAGACTATAAGTATCCCTTTTATCTGAAGGACCTGGCTAAACAGAGACTGGAGGACTCTGAGTACCTCTCACCTACAGCCAGACAGAAGCTCTCATCGGTGAGGTCAGTGTGCTGCCTGCCTGCCTGCTGGGATCAATAACTGCCTAGACCCCATCCTCCCCAGACTGATAGCTCCTGTACTTGAAGGTCATTCTCATTGACAATTCTGTCTTGTCTCTGTCTATGTTCTTCCCAGAAACCTCCTTAAATGCCCCCTGAAGATGAGGAACTACCACCATCGCTTCCACCTCCTGCTGCACCTGGAGGAGATCCAGATGGAGGTGGACATCAAGAAATATGACCTCCATCACCAAACCATGACTCAGGACAGGGACAACAGAAGACTCCTGGTTCTACAAGTAAGAAAAGGCAAAAGGCCATAATGTACTGTATGCCTGCAGTCGTCAATCAATCGCATTTATTTATAAAGCCCTTTTTACATCAGCTGATGTCACAAAGTGCTATACAGAAACCCAGCCTAAAACCCCAAACAGCAAGCAATGCAGGTGTGGAGAGAGAGAGAGAGAGGACAATGATGACTTAAAGTGATAGTTCATTCCTGAACTAAATTGACAGTCTTTTTTTTTTTACCTCAAAGTTGTGTAATGAGTTCCCATCTCGTGCTCTGTTTTGTTTGGATCCAATGATATAACTCAACCCCAAATGAATGGGTACGATCACTGACTCTAAATATCACTCTAACCATAAGTATGCTGAGTGTCTTTCTCCATGATATTCACCAGGTCCCGGGTGTGGCAGAGAATAGGCCGTCTGTCCTTAGGGGAGACTGCCTGAAGGTGGCCAAGTCTGAGGACAAGGTCCAACCCATCACAGTGTATACAGGCTACGTTCATAGAGTGGAGCTAGAAAGAGTCAAGCTGGGCTTCTCAAAGAGGTAAGAGAGAGACCACCCATAATGTTACAATGCAATGGCCATCTGTAGGATACTTTCCAACCCCCTCCCTTCCTCTCAGGCTGGTGCAGAGCTTCATCAGTAACACAAGGTTTGACGTGGAGTTCACCATCAACCGTTTCCCCTTGAAGCTGCAGCACCGGGCGGTGGACCTGGCAGAGAAGCACCAGATGGACGAGGTGCTCTTCCCATCGGGGTCTGGAGTCCAGACTACCCACATGCCCAAACTCAGGTCTGGATTCCCCCCTTCCAGCCAATAGCAAAGCACTCACACTGGCTTTGCTCTGTTGTTGTAGGTAGATGGTTGTGTCATTATACACTCATGTAATCGCAAGAACCGTTCAACTCCATTAGTATGGAATCACAAACCAATTACGATGATGTATCTGCGGTAATTACAGTGTCGCTACACAAGTACGAGAGCAACTTCATCTAAAGTGTTTCAATGACATTTCATACGAAATGACAAACTGTAGGTGTGAAGGAATGAATATCTCTCAGAGGAAGGTCACAGACAGAAGCGTTGGTGTGATTCCCATTATATAATGCCATTTTGTAAGGAGTGTCGCCATGACATTTCAAAACGTAGATTGTGAATGGCTCCTCTCATATTTCAAATTTTGTTCCCTTCCGGCCTCTCGGTTTCCTGTCAGTGACTAGACCTCATTAATGAGTTTGAAATCTAGATGGTCTGCCTTTTGTTAGCCTAAAAAGTCCCACGCTTATCACAAGATAGCAAGACATTTCCCCAAGGAGTTTTATTCAAATAAGGATCCAACTGGCAGCTCTGTCTGTTGTCAAGTTGGCGGGGCCCATATCTAGTTTCTACATCACATACCTTCTTGTAGTTTAGTGGCTCCATTTCTTCGGTTTCAGTGTGTACTTGACATGCAAAAACATATTTTCCTATTCCGGATCAAACAGTTTGAGTGGAAACAGTTGATGACAGCAGATAAGCCTGGCATGTGATCTAAGTGATCGTTATCTCCTGTCTCCAGCATCTTCTTTTTAAACATATTTTTGATTGGAGAATACAGGTTGACAAATATGATATGACATTGTAGTAACAATGGTCCAATGTTTCCTCCACATTTCTCCAGCATGTTTAATCGTCAGCTGGAGAACAACCCGGAACAACATGCAGCCATCCAGCGCATCGTGTCTGGGGCCTCCAAGCCTGCTCCTTACCTGGTGTTTGGACCTCCAGGGACCGGCAAGACTATCACTCTAGTTGAAGCCATGAACCAGGTATAAACTCCCCCATCACACAAAAATAAAGTATGACATATTGCATACATGTTCTATGATGTGTCTTAATATTTGATGTACCATTTCGTCTTCACTCGCCTTGATGGGGCAGTGGAGCACTCATATTCTATATACCGTATGTAACATTATATGTAAATAGCATAACATAGCACTACATAAAAACAATATGTACCCCCCAAACCTGTCTTAAACTCGCGGTGCTGGAATTCATTCTGACTGTTGATCTTTCAATTGTGTAAATATTCCATAACACATTATCAATTGCAAAACGAATGCATTTACTATGCTAAAATATGCCATAAGAAACCTCAGGACACTAAATGTAAATTGTAATAAGTCTGAAAATGTATTTATTGATCCAGAAGCACATAGACTGTAAATACTAAAATAAGACAATAGTGTATTTTCTGACTGTAAGACAAGAGTCGCCTGCCCAGCTAATGGTCCATCCAAACTACACCTAAACTATATTGAAAAATGTTCTCATGTGCAGTATAATAATAGATGTAGCTTAAAGACAAAATTCAATTGACTGATGGGTCTGATGGGTCAAATCATCCTACAAAGTTCCATGTAGTCCAGAGGTTTTGATTTGCTATACCCTATTGGAAAGAGCAGATTGTACGGTTTCTAATTAACCTGGTTTTGCCAATAAGCTCTCAATTTTTTTGTTGTTGATGGACTCTTTTTCAAAACATAACTATTTCCTATAATTATCGTGGCTCCACGTGTTCCGCATGCGAGTTACTGGCGACAATCAGCGATAGCCATTTGGAAAACATAATTTATATTTTATTCTGTGATATTCCATTATATTTTTACTGTAAAATATACACTGAATATACAAAACATTAAGAACACCTGCTCTTTCCATGATGTAGACTGACCAAGTGAATCCAGTTGAAAGCTATGATCCATTATTGAGGGTGAATGGGTAAGGCAAAACATTTAAGTGCCTTTGAACAGGGTATGGTAGTAGGTGCCAGGCGCATCGGTTTGTGTCAAGAACTGCAACGCTGCTTGGTTTTTCACACTCAACAGTTTCCCGTGTGTATCAAGAATGGTCCACCATTCAAAGGACATCCAACCAATTTGGCACAACTGTGGCAAACATTGGAGTCAAACTGGACCAGAATCCCTATGGAATGCTTTCGACACCTTGTAGAGTCCATGCCCCGACAAATTGATGCTGTTCTGAGGGCAAAAGGGGGGAGTGCAACTCAATATTAGGAAGGTGTTCTTAATGTTTGATATACTCAGAGTTGACTGTGTGGTAGGGCAGGGAATTATAAGCATGTGATGTCTGCTACATGTACATTTTTAAAGAATGGCGCTGGAGGGGAAGGCTGCCGTTTTACGGCCTCCTAACCAATTGTGCTATTTTGTGTTTTTTTTTTCTCACATTGTTTGTAACTTATTTTGTACATAATGTTGATTCTACCGTCTCTTATGACCGAACAGAGCTTCTGGATATCAGAACAGTGAACACTCACCTCGAACTGGACAAAGATTTTTTCTTCTGATCAAAGGATATAATGTTGCTACCGGACAAGGCCCAAATCCCCGTCATTCACATGAAGAAAATAAGGAGATACAGAGGTTGCAGATCAGGGGGCCTTGTGAGAATTTGTCGATGAGTGTGCAACCTGCCTCTACCATCTGTTATATTGCACAACTTGCAATCACTGGAGAATAAACTGGATGAACTCCGTTTGAGACTATCCTACCAACGGGACATTAAAAACGGTAATAACTTTTGTTTCACCGAGTCGTGGCTAAACGACGACATGGATAATATACAGTTGGCTGGGATTTCCGTGCATCAACAGGACAGAATGGCTATGTCCGGTAAGACGAGGGGTGGGGGTGGTCAGATGACACGGATGCTACGCTACAGGACTGTTTTGCTAGCACAGACTGGAACATGTTCCGGTATTCATCCAATGGCATTGAGGAGTATACCACCTCAGTCACTGGCTTCATCAATAAGTGCATCGACGATGTCGTCCCCACAGTGACCATACGTACATATCCCAACCAGAAGACATTGATTACAGGCAACATCTGCACCGAGCTAAAGGCTAGAGCTGCCGCTTTCAAGGAGCAGGAATAATCCGTGCACTTACAAGAAATCCTGCCATGCCCTCAGACGAACCATCAAAGAGGCAAAGCGTCTATACAGGAGTAATATTGAGTCCTGCTACACCGACTCTGACACTTGTCGGATGTGGCAGGGCTTGAAAACTATTACGGACTACAAAGGGAAAGCCAGCTGCGAGCTGCCCAGTGACGCAAGCCTACCAGAAGGGCTAACTGCCTTTTATACTCGCATTGAGGCAAGCAACATTGAAGCTAGCATGAGAGCACCAGCTGTTCTGGACGAGTGTGTGATCATGCTCTCTGTAGCGTGTTTTTTTAAAACCTTTATTTAACTAGGCAAGTCAGTTAAGAACAAATTCTTATTTACAATTACGGCCTATTACGGCCAAACCCGGACGATGCTGTGCTAATTATGCTCCGACCTATGGGACTCACAATAACGGCCGGTTGTGATACAGCCTGGAATCAGACCAGGGTGTCTGTAGTGACTCCCCAGGGCACTGAGATGCAGTGCATTAGACCACTGCAACACTCAGGAGCAAGACCTTTAAACAGGTCAACATTCACAAGGATGCGGGGCCAGAAGGACGTGTACTCAGAGCATGCGCGAGCCAACTGGCAAGTGTCTACACTGTCATTTTCAACCTCTCCCTGACCGAGTCTGTAATACTTACATGTTTCAAGCAGACCACCATAGTCCCTGTGCCCAGGAAAGCGAAGGTAACCTGCCTAAATGACTACCGCCCTGAAGCACTCACGTCAGTAGCCATGGAGTGCTTTGAAAGGCTGGTCATGGCTCACATCAAAACCATCATCCCGGAAACCCTAGACCCACTCCAATTCGCATACCGCCCCACACATGACGCAATTTCAATTACACTCCACACTGCCCTTTCCCACCTGGACAAAAGGAACACCTATGTGAGAATGCTGTTCATTGACTACAGCTCAGCGTTCAACACCATAGTGCCCACAAAGCTTATGACTAAGCTAAGGAGCCTGGGACTGAACACCTCCCTCTGCAACTAGAACCTGGACTTCCTGACGGCCGCCCCCAGGTGGTAAGGGTAGGCAACAACACTTCGGCCACGCTCATCCTCAACACCCTCAGGGGTGCGTGCTTAGTCCCCCCTGTACTCCCTGTTCACCCACAACTGTGTGGCCAAGCACAACTCCAACACTATCATTAAGTTTGCTGACGACACAACGGTGGTAGACCTGATCACAGAAAACGATGAGACAGCCTATAGGGAGGAGGTCAGACACATGGCAGTGTGGTGCCAGGACAACAACCTCTCCCTCAACGTGAGCAAGACAAAGGAGATGATCATGGATTACAGGAAAAGGAGGGCCGAACATGCCCCCGACCGTAGTGTGTATGGCCCAGTACATCACTGTAGCCAAGATTCCTGCCATCCAGGACCTATATACTAGGCGGTGTCAGAGGAAGGCCCAAAAAATTGTTAAAGACTCCAGTCACCCTAGTCATAGGCTGTTCTCTCTGCTACCGCACGGCAAACGGTACCGGAGCGCCAAGTCTAGGTCCAAAAGGCCCCTTAACAGCTTCTTCCCCACCAAGCCATAAGACTGCTGAACATGAGATTGTAACCCCCCTGTTTGTTTTTACACTGCTGCTACTCGCTGCTTATTATCTATGCATATTCACTTTACCCCTACCTACATGTACAAATTACCTCGACTAAGCTACATTGACTCTGTACCGGTACCCTCTGTATATAGCCTCATTTGTTATTTTATTGTGTCTTTCATTTTTTGCTTTTGTTTATTTACTAAATATTTTTTTAAATATTGCATTGTTGGTTAATGGCTGGTAAGTAAGCATTTCACAGTTAGGTCTACATCTGATAAATAGATAAATACCCCAAAAAAGTATTTAAAAAAAATTGTCTTATTATCATGTTTTTTTATGACCTTCCTAAACAAAATATTAAAGTTGTCTTTGTGACTGTGTATATCAAATGGATTTATTCGGCTGGCGGCTATTGTTACTTGTGGAGGCTGGCTATTCTACTGTTAAATATGCATATGGTCATTTTGACCGTCATAGCCGCTTTGAGGTAGAAATGCTCAGTTTTTGTCAAAATCAAAAGTAACAGTCAGTATATGGTGTGGCCACCAGCTGCATTAAGTACTGGAGTGCATCTCCTCCTCATGGACTGCACCAGATTTGCCAGTTCTTGCTGTGAGATATTACCCCACTCTTCCACCAAAGCACCTGCAAGTTCCCGGACATTTCTGGGGGGAATGGCCCTAGCCCTCACCCTCCGATCCAACAGGTCCAAGGAGTGCTCAATGGGATTGAGATCCGGGCTCTTCTCTGGCCATGGCAGAACATTCCTGTCTTGCAGGAAATCACACACAGAACGAGCAGTATGACTGGTGGCATTGTCATGCTGGAGGGTCATGTCAGGATTAGCCTGTAGGAAGGGTACCACATGAGGGAGGGGGATGTTTTCACTGTAACGCACAGCGTTGAGATTGCCTGCAATGACAACAAGCACAGTCCAATGATGCTGTGACACACCGCCCCAGACCATGACGGACCCTCCACCTCCAAGTCAATCCCGCTCCAGAGTACAGGCCTCGGTGTAACACTCATTCCTTTGACGATAAAAGCAAATCCGACCATCACCCCTGGTGAGACACAACCGCGACTCATCAGAGAAGAGCACTTTTTGCCAGTCCTGTCTGGGCCAGCGACGGTGGGTTTGTGCCCATAGGTGACGTTGTTGCCGGTGATGTCTGGTGAGGACCTGCTTTACAACAGGCCTACAAGCCCTCAGTCCAGCCTCTCTCAGCCTATTGCGGACAGTCTGAGCACTGATGGAGGGATTGTGAGTTCCTGGTGTAAATCAGGCAGTTGTTGTTGCCATCCTGTACCTGTCCCGCAGGTGTGATGTTCGGATGTACCGATCCTGTGCAGGTGTTGTTACACGTGGTCTGCCACTGCGAGGACGATCAGCTGTCCGTTCTGTCTCCCTGTAGATCTGTCTTAGGAGTCTCACAGTAAGGACATTTCAATTTATTACCCTGGCCACATCTGTAGTCCTCATGTCTCCTTGCAGCATGCCTAAGGCACGTTCACACAGATGAGCAGGGACTCTGGGCATCTTTCTTTTAGTGTTTTTCAGAGTCAGTAGAAAGGCCTCTTTACTGTCCTAAGTTTTCATAACTGTGACCTTAATTGCCTACCGTCTGTAAGCTGTAGTGTCTTAACGACTGTTCCACAGGTGCATGTTCATTAATTGTTTGGTTCATTGAACAAGCATGGGAAACAGTGTTTAATCCCTTTAAATCTGTGAAGTTATTTGGATTTTTACGAATTATCTTTGAAAGACAGGGTCCTGAAAAGGGACGTTTCTTTTTTTTCTGAGTTTAGTTTTCTCAAAGTACTGCTACAGTGTAATATACACATATTTAGGAAAAGTCAGGGACAGGTGGGTTCAAGGTTTTTATTGAAATTACAAAGTTTGAAAACTGTCAGATTGACCATCTTGGCGGTTCTAGTGTTAAACGTTATGCCTGTGTTTTCAGCTGAACAGAGTGGATCCTCTGTGCCACATTCTGGCATGTGCCCCATCTAACAGTGCATCAGACCTGTTGTGTGAGAGGCTGCTGGGTCACATGGACCCTCACTGTGTCTACCGTCTCTATGCCAGCAGCAGACCCCTCAGCACGGTGCCCCAAAACCTCCTGGTGAGGTTCACACATATTACATGAGGTTGTAGGCCACTTGCATGGTGAAAAAAGGTTAAACAAATAAAATACATTGAGAATACAAGTCTCAACAGATTTTTATACTCACTGACATTTCACTGTGTGTCCTTTCCAATGACTCTCCCTCTCCGTGTTCTTCGGCATTCCAGAAACATTGTAACTGGGACGCGAGCCAGGACAGCTTTGTGTTTCCCACAAAGGAGGTTTTGATGGGCTACAAGGTCATCATCACCACACTGGTGACAGCAGGACGGTACGGCTCATTTTTACAGTAGAAAGGCTGAATGGTTTTATACTGCTGTAAGAACCGATTTGCAGTGTGTACTTACTAACGTTGTTACATTGTGCTTACAGATTATTACAGTTTTACACAAAATATATCCTTTTTCCTGATGAAGTCTCTCTGTTTAACCACTGTGTGTTGGTGTTCCTTTCCTAGGCTTGTGTCCGGCGGCATCCCAGTCGGTCACTTCACCCATGTGTTCATTGATGAGTCGGGTCAAGCAGTGGAGCCAGAGAGCATCATTGGGATCGCAGGTGAGATCGATAATACCAGGGAGGGCTCTGTTCAATGTGTGAGCCCTATATTAGATTGTACACCATAGGCCTGGCTTGCGGTCAGTAGGGAACAACTCAGCAAAACGTCTGTAACAGATAACAAAAATCTGTCATCGTATTGGATAAACTAATGTTGCACCTCGTCTATTTCACTATATTTCAAAATGCTTCATCCCGTTTTGGCCCTAGTGAACGTGACCATATTGGCTTGCTACTATCCAGTAGCCAATGGCTGCCTCTTGTATCCACAGGCCTGCTCCATCCAGAGGAGGGCCAGCTGGTATTGGCTGGAGACCCTCAGCAGCTAGGACCCGTCTTACGATCCCCGCTGGCCATGCAGTATGGAATGGGTAGGCTCTAATGCGCAATCAATGAAGCATACCCAATGACTATATTCAATAAACAATCCCCATTTCTGTCATGTCTCATAGCTGGAATATCAGCAAGCTCAATGTACTATAAGCGGGGGTGAAAGTAAGGCGGTACGGTCTGGTGCGGCGTCCCAGCAAAATAAATAGTGGCGGTACGCCATACTGGTAAAACATGAGCCTATCACAATAATTAAAAGAAAACTAGGCTATTACACCACTTTTTAACATTACTGCATGAAAAAAGAACTTGACAACTGGTGAGAGAACCTACGCTCCAAAATGTGATGTCGTTCGACGAGAACACTGACATTTTGTCAAGGAAGAGATGAGGGGCCGACACTGAGACGCGCGCGGACAGCAATTGACGCATAAATTCTGCCCTAATGACATTCGTCAAATGTCATTACACTTTTCTGTGTAACAGATCTCTTTTCAGTCTCTTTTCATTCACCACTGTTTGGAGGCTGGAAATCTGTTGCTGAACGTGCACGGGTAGCCTAGTAAAGGAGCCCTTTGAAGTGATTGTTTAACAGTCAGATTAAACCATTATGACTGGTTGTGTTTATGCCACAGTGAAAGGTAATACATTTTATAAGTTAAATGACAGATCTTTATGACTACGCCAACAGAGATCCTATTGAATTAATAGGGGTTCTATATGTCATTCTATGATTAGGCCCAGAATTTTTGGGGGGCACACACACAAGCTTGTGCGCATATCGAACGCCCCGTACTGGGAAGAAATGAATTCTTCTTTTTCCCATGACTATAAGATTAACTTTTGTGTATTCCAGGGATTTCTTTGCTAGAGAGACTGATGAAAGACAACCCACTGTATCAGAAGGATGGAGAATTTGGACACTTTGACAGTCGCTTTGTGACCAAGCTCCTTCGCAACTACAGGTCTGGGCTCTGGGATTTCTTCCATCCTGTTCTTTCCAGTGTTGCTCTTTTGTAACATTGTTTGATTAGATAGTTCTGAGCTCATCTACCTTAACTATTTCCTTTCCCCTCTTCCTTTCTTCTCTTCTCTTCCTCCCCAGGTCCCACCCTGCTATTCTGAAGATTCCCAATGAGCTCTTCTATGAGAAGGAGCTGCAGGTGTTTGCAGACCAGTGGGATCGTGAAACCTACTGCAACTGGGAGCATCTGCCCAAGGAGGTGTGACAAGTGTTCTTTTTGTACAGGTTCTGCTAGCACCATCTCTGATTCAAACGTTTTCTTCCCGTTCAGTGCCTACTGAACATTATTCCGATTTGAGGTTTGTTAGGTGTGTGAGTTAGTGTTGTTGCACCTCTCCAGGGTCTCTTCTCCTCAGGCAGCTCAGTAATTACAATGTCAGCGCGTGCCTGTCTGTCTGTCTGAGGCATGGCTGCTCCCCTCTGACCACAGAGCTATTCCTGAATCCCCATTAACATTAGTAGCAGCATATTTAAAAAATAAAAAATAAAAAAACAACAACATCTCCCTCTTTCTCAAACATGCAGCAACAGGTCTATGTGGACTGCTGTTTCTCCTGATTTCTTAATGAATATTTAAAAGGTAAAATATGAGTGGCCATGTTGCAGAAAGCTGAATCTTAATCATGGATTAAGTTGTGATTGTGTGGGTGGTGGAAATGTCTCCAGTATTGTTTGCAGTCCTGTGGTCCTTCTGTGTAGGGGTTCCCACTGATATTCCATGGAGTGTTGGGAAAGGATGAGAGAGAAGGCAACAGTCCGTCCTTCTTCAACGTGTCAGAGATTGAGGTCCTGATGGACTACCTCACCAAGTTGATGAAGACCCAGGGCAAGAAGGGCCTGCCCAAACTGTCCCCTAAAGACATTGGCATCATCGCTCCCTATAGGAAACAGGTGAGACGTCATCCATGGAGTTAAAGCACCCATCATTAACTATACCTGATATGCAGGAGTTTTACCTAAATTAATCTGCTGTTTTTAACAGGTTGAGAAAATCCAAAAAGCTCTGAATTTTGTCAAAGAGTTGAGTCAATGGAAGGACATCAAGGAGCTCAAGGTGAGTCCTGTGTTATACATCAGTCTTACAACCTGAGGCCTTTGTTTAGATGAGGCGTTAAAGGTGCAATGTTGCTCAAATTCAAATTGTTCACCTAATTTCAGTTTATGTGACAAAACACATTGTACCATCTAATCCGCTGTGAAATATATTTTCAATAACCAAAAATATTGTATTTTCAGCTGTTTGAAGCTAAAAACTAAACTTAAGAACGGGAAACAAAGAAATAGCGCACATAGAACAGATCTACAGCTTCAATGAGAAGGACATATCTATAACTTACATTTCTATGTGAATTTGGTCGGGTCACCCAAAAAGTTACATATTGAAGCTTAAAACTGTTGATGAAGCATGTTGTTGTTGTTTCAGGTGGGTTCAGTGGAGGAGTTCCAGGGACAGGAGAGAAAGATCATCATGGTCTCTACCGTCCGCAGCAGCATCAACTACGTCAAGATGGACCAAGACTTTAACATTGGCTTCCTCACAAACGAGAAGGTCTTTCCCAGCACTTACCTTTTTCTCACTCTTGCTCTATATGATGTCTGTGTGCGCCCACATGCATGCGTTTTGTGTCCGCATGTGTACATTGTGTGTATGCATAAATATTAGTGTAATAGTGCATCATTATCATATTTCCCAGCATGCTCTATTGCAGGTTGATTTTTATAAAATTTTGTTTCAATATTTATGTGTTTGCATGTATATTGACTGATTAATTAATCTTATGCTACTCAAATATAAATAACATACATTCTTCTCAACTAATCCAATATGTTAGTTGGACTAATTACACCCGTTACTGAAAAGGTCATTCCAGTTTAGATGCTTTTACGTAGTCTCATTTTTTACTCTTCCCAACTCTGGCAGTTATTCTGAATGCAGATTGCGGGTGAATAAATATTCAAAATGTCCCCACTCTGGCTGGATTCCAATAGCAATGACACATTACTTTGCAAGCCAGCATAATGTGACTTGCAGGCCTGATGTGGCTTGTAAACCATGAATTTCAGGCCACTGTATCAGGGTAAAAACTAGGCTCTCAACATAAGGCGTTATGAAATACATGTATTGTCTTAAAGAATTCCATTTTAATGATAACATATTTGCTTAGGATCTTACTTGGGGAATGCAACAGGAATGAAAATGGATGAATGCAGCAAATACAGTCATAGGTGGTAACTCTACAATTCACTTGAAAGGCAAGGCACTCTGGGAAATATGCAAATAATGCTTTACAATTAGCAATATGTTAATTTAACACTGAAAAGTGTTAAATTGGATACTGGACCAGTGTTAAATTGAACACTCTCAGTGTTGATTTAACACTGGCTAATTTTCTGTGTACTAGACCCAAGAGAAAGTATTAGCTTTTCACCATGTCCTGCAGTGAAACACTAAGATTTAGAACGCCAGTTAACTGCAACTGTAAATCACCATTTTTACATCACTGGCAGGAGAAAACATTTTGGAACTCCCAAAAATGGCTGAATTTATAGAGAGTAGCTACGAGTCTGAGAATGAGTTTATGGCAGAGGATGAAATAACTTTACTTAGGGAGACAATAAACCTACTGAAGCCATTCATGTTTGAGCCGATCATTGCCCCAGATCAGAGAGTTCGTTCTCGTAGCACTAATAACACGGACAGTCATTGTCCTGTTGAGAAACAAATGATAGTCCCATTATGCTTAAACCAGATTGGTTGGCGTGTCGCTGCAGAATGCTGTGGTAGCCATGCTGGTTAAGTGTGCCTTGAATTCTAAATAAATCACTGACAGTGTCACCAGCAAAGCACCATCACACCTCCTCCTCCATGCTTCACGGTGGGAACTACACATGCGGAGATCATCCATTCATCAACTCTGCATCTCACAAAGACACGGCGGTTGGAACCAAAAATCCCAAATTTGGACTCATCAGACCAAAGGACAGATCTCCACCGGTCTAATGTCCATTGCTAATGTTTCTTGGCTCCAGCAAGTCTCTTCTTATTGGTGTCCTTTAGTAGTGGTTTCTTTGCAGAAATTTGACCATGAAGGTCTGATTCCTACAGTCTCCTCTGAACAGTTCATGTTGACATGTCTGTTACTTGAACTCTGAAGCATTTATTAGGGCTGCAATTTCCCAGGGTAAACTTATGAACTTATGCTCTGCAGCAGAGGTAACTCTGGGTCTTCCTTTCCTGTGGCGGTCTTCATGAGAGCCAATTTGATCATAGCGCTTGATGGTTTTTGCAACTGCTCTTTCAAAGTTCTTGAAATGTTCCGTATTGACTGACCTTCGTGTCTTAAAGTAATGATGGACTGTCATTTCTCTTTGCTTATTTGAGCTGTTCTTGCCATAATATGGACTTGGTCTTTTACCAAATAGGGCTATCTTCTGTATACCACCCTACATTGTCACAACACAACTGATTGGCTGACATATAAAATCTCACATATAGAATCTCACATGTAAAATATATTTTGATGGTTACTACATGATTCCTTATATGTTATTTTGTAGTTTTGATGTCTTCACTATTATTCTACAATGCAGAAAATAGTAGAAATAAAGAAAAACCCTGGAATGAGTAGGTGTGTCCAAACTTTTGACGGGTACTGTATGTCCCGTCTTTCTGTGCAACTGTCAGCTGACCCCACCATGTCCTCTCTTCTCTACAGAGGTTCAATGTGGCCATGACCAGAGCCAAGGCCCTGCTGATAGTGGTGGGAAACCCTGTTATCCTCAACAAGGACCCAACTTGGGAGCGGTAAGATCTTTGTTCTCCCAAGGGCCAAGGAAAGTTAACATGAGGAGAATGTTAACTATCCTCTGTAGAATGGTATGAATCCACTCTGACTACTGAGGATGACAATTAGTGTAGGAGGAATATGATTGTAATATAATAATTAAATCTGACTCCATAATCATGTGAATAAATGCAATAGGCCTTAAGCATCTCTGGCAAGTCTAGAAAGAAAGCTAGTCTTGCATCACCTGTCCCATTAACTATAATTACACGTGTCTGAGATAACTGTTATGCAATTAACAATGTCCAGATACTATGAGCTAATTCTAGCGATCGAAGTTCCAGCATTGAGTCAAGCTTAGCGCAGAGATGTAAAGTTAGAACCCAAGCACAGGCTATGTGTAGTGTAAATAAAATGTACCATTACATCAAAGAATAATTAAGGAAAATATTACTCTGAAATATGAGGACTACCGTACATATTGTGTGTCCTGTATAGTCATAAGGATTGGCGGATGTCCGAACCCCTAGTAACCTCCCTAGAAACCTATCGGGGTCAGGGAGAGTTTAAGATAGGTTTATGGTACCCCCTAGACTCTCAGGCTCCGGTCGTGGGGGATGGGGATTTTGAGTGTGCAGCTCAGGGTTGGGAGGTGCTGATGACGGTCACCAGCAAGGAATTCGTAACAATTACAGTTATGCAATAAGAATACAATTATCAAAGAGTACACACCAGAACTCTTACATTTAAAAAGATAGAGCATTATTAAGCATAACAAATACACTACTATGGCATACAAAGTATGACATTGTTTTACGAACGAAGCAACACTTTTTTCTCCTAACCAGGACAGAACTCCACTTCAATAACCCTCATTGTTTCATTTCCATCACTCTGCTTTGCCAAAACAATTAAACAAAAGCATAACAATTCACACACATTTCTCTCGTCTAATCAACACAATAATAGGAGCGCACAATCTGAGCTGCTCCCACTTTGAACTGACCGGCTCCCGGCCAACACTTTAGCACATCAACTCTGGGGGAAAAATTAATCCATAACATGTACAGTATAATCAGGAATATCAAAATCCACAGCTCTTTATGAACTCTTGAACCAATTGAAACATGACAAATTAATTCACAGTAACATTCATTTTGTCAAGTTTCATCAATCTTCACACCTCCGTCAGTAATCCCCAGGGCTCCAAGGGAAGGTCCCGCCCCGGAAAAAGCCAATGGTGGCGGTGTGTTTCACTCCTGTGATATGCAAACATACACATATTGGTGCTCTCTTCTCTTTTCTTACATACCAAAGTTGATTAAAGAACCCAGGACAACTCCTAGTTATAGTTGCTATATGTATGGCTCAGTTGGTAGAGCATGGTGCTTTCAATGCCAGGATTGTGGGTTTGATTCCCAAGGCCACCCATACGTAACATGTATGTACACATGACTGTAAGTGGGTTTGGATTATTTAATACATGTTTTTAGCTCACTCAACACTGTCTGTGTGTTCAGGTTTATCAGCTATTGTGTGGAGGAGCAGGGGTACACTGGCTTTGACTTCACTGACGCTGAAGGAGAAGAAGATGTAGTAACACGACTGGCTTCCCTTAAAATCACGGTGGAGTCTTCCACAGGTCTGGCAGAGGAGAGTGACCTCTAGCAGTATGTCCATCCAGAGTGGAGGACTGAGCAGTAGCCCTCTGGACACCAGCAAAGCTGGGCAGGAGCTAGGGCTGTGGCGATCATGACATTTTGTCAGCCGGTCTCATGGTAATTGACAGTTAATTAACATAAACATGTTTAGCATCTCCAGGCCTCCACGCATACAAGCCGCTGATGCACGCCTTTGGAACATCTACATTTAAAAAGTCAAATCCATTTTAATATACACAATCACAATAAATCCATTATTTATTTTAGGCAGGTCTAAAGAAACATGATATGAAGATAATTTGTTTTCAGAAGAACAGAATATGAGTTGAGAATATTTATTTATTTAACCTTTATTTAACCAGGAAGGGCTCATTGAGATTTGAAATCTCTTTTTCAAGAGCATCCTGGCCAAGATAGGCAGCACCAAGTCATTACACAAATACAGACAGACAACATGAAAGACTACAAGTAATCTAGTAAAAACCATAGAATTCACAAGAGCAAAATCATAAAACAGAAAATTAAAAACATTGACAGGTCAGGGAATCAGTCTCAAAATCCTTCATCAGTGATTTAAAAGTATGTTGTAAGGCGTTCCAAGCAGATGGCGCAGAGTACATAAAAGCCCTTTTACCAAATTCAGTTCGGACATTTCTAACAGTTAGCAGGATAAAGTCCTGCGAACGAAGAGTACCCACCACATTTCTGAACAATAAAAATGCCCAAATATAATGGTATTAAACCCAAAATGGCTTTGTAAATAAAAGTATACCAATGACTGAGCCTATGAGTGACTAGAGAAGGCCAGCCAGCCCTGGTATATAAAGTGCAGTGGTGCGTAAGTGTTTTGCAGTTTAAATAAATCTCAATGCGTCATGGAAGCATTCATATATAAAATATCCCCATAGTCTAGTAAAGGCATAAATGTAGCCTCCTGGCTTCAAAAGAAAAATAGGCCTTATTCCTAAAATAAAATCCCAACTTCAGCTTAATTTTTTTTTGCAAGTTGTTGAATATGCAATTTAAAAGAGGCCATAATCAATTAAAATTCCAAGATATTTATATGAGGTTACACTCTCAATCTCATTGCCCTGACAGGTAGTAATAGGTGAAAGTTTCACAGATCAATTTCTTGCTTTAGAAAACATCATTAGTTTAGTTTTGTCAGTATTGAGGATAAGCTTCAATTGACACAAGGTATGTTGAACAGTATAAAAAGCAGTTTACAAGTTCTGGAAAGCTTTTGTGAGAGACGAGGCACAACAATAAATAACAGTTTCATCAGCATAAAAGTGAAGTTACTCATTTTTCAAAATGTCTAAATTAATTATAGAAATAGTGAATAAGAGGGGACAAAGTACAGAGCCCTGGGGCACACCATTACAGACAGACAATTTAATATGAGTATGTTATCTGGCTATAGGCTGTAGGCTTGTTTATTTTGTAGATAAGAAATGCTTTTAAGTCCCATTCCATTATTTTATAGTAAGAAGAATATAATTGAACTTAGCTGAATAAAACAGAAAGGATATTTTTCCCATTTCGGAGCGAGTGTGCATATGAAGTGGCGATGTTGAGCGTTAAAGTGATAATTTGAACAGGTCCTATACAGTGCACTGTGAAAGTATTCAGACCCCTTGACTTATTCCACTTTTTGTTACGTTATAGCCTTATTCTAAAATGGATGAAATTGTTTTTTTCTCTCTCATCAATCTACACACAATACCCCATAATGACAAAGCATTGTTTTCAAATGTATTCAAAATAAACAACTGAAGTATTACATTTACATAAGTATTCAGACCCTTTACTCAGTACTTTGTTGAAGCACCATTGGCAGCGATTACAGCCTCGAGTCTTCTTGGGTATGACGCTACAAGCTTGTATTTGGGGAGTTTCTCCCATTCTCTGCAGATTCTCTCAAGATCTGTCAAGCTGGATGGGGAACGTCGCTGCACAGCTGTTTTCAGGTCTCTCCAGAGATGTTAGATCGGGTTTAAGTCCGGGCTCTGGCTGAGCCACTCAAGGACATTCAGAGACTTGTCCCGAAGCCACTCCTGCATTGTCCTTTTGGAAGGTGAACCTTCGCCCCAGTCTGAGTTCCTAAGCGCTCTGGAGCAGGTTTTCATCAGGCGTCTCTCTGTAATTTGCTCCGTTCATCTTTCCCTTGATCCTGACTAGTCTCCCAGTCCCTGCCGCTTAGTGCTGGCGAAAGGAATGAAGGAGAGAGAGGAGGAGATGGAAATGCACGGTGGTGAGATATATTCTGTAGCTAAAAGTAATGTCAGTCTATTCATTATGAAAATATAAAAAACACCCTAGGCTATTCAAAATCAAATAAAAATGTACTATGGTTGTAGACTTAGCCACCCTGCATAATCGATGAACCAACAGCATTGCCTAGGCCTAAATGTTTTCCCCCAGACTCATGGATAGAACATTTGGAGTGTAGCATAAGGTAACCAGTCCATCCAGTATGCATAATAATACAGTCCACACTCAAAGGTGACTACTAGAAGGTATTTCATTTTGTAGTATAGGCTGCTAGACCAATATCTACCAAATACATCTTAAATGCGTAAAATGCAGTAGGCTATGTATTGTATAACGGCACAATCATTATTTTAATTCAGGTTTTTTTTTTTTCGGGCTTGGGCTCATAGGCCTATCCATAAGCTCTAAAATGCACATGGGGTTTTGAATTAATGATCACCTTAGAAAGCGCAGTCCATTTCGCTATGTTAGGCTTTGAAACAACATCCTCAATGACCATGTTTTCCACAGTCTCAACCTGCTTCTTTCTTCGAATTGATCATTCACAGTGAGGTAAGTTTTAAAAGCACAATACGGTTTTGATGTGATTTTTGAATGCATTTGCATTGTCAGAGTGGTTAGAGGGACAATAGAGCCCTGAGTACCAGGCCATTGGTGACCTGATGGTTGTGAGCGAGTTGGGTACTACCAATGCATGTCCAGAGTGCATTAAAGGAGGTTACTGTGACTCAACGGTCACATGAAATTTTACATGACTGCCAGTGGCGGTAATATGGTCACCGCAACAGCCCTTGGGAGCTACAAAATTATACTGGAGGTACTGTACATCTCAAAACGGACATTCCAGACATTTTTGCTGCCTTTTGTGAACTTTATATCAAAATGAAGTATAGCGTTCCAATCAATTGGCAACAACTATATTTTGGAAAGGTATGTCTCGATGGATGATCGAAATCGTTGCTCAGCAGAAACTGGATGAAATCTTCAGCCTGACTAGTTCGCTGTTTTGTAATAGGAAATGTCCCACTGACAAGTGACCAATGGAAACCTACACATACCTACTACTTTAAAGGCAGTATCTCCTCAGCATATGATGGGAGTGTATTTAATATTCAAAATGCATATCTTTTCTGCTTGTGGTAATGTATTTTTATACTGCCACTGTATTTTCAGTATGCCGACAATTGAACTACTACATTTTAGATACAGTAGTATGATGACTATTGGATCAGTGTCACCTGGTCTAACATTCATGTTTCAGTCGCTCAGGAATCTATAACTATGTACTTACTGTAAGTTCATGTCTCACTACTAAAAACAAGCAATACATGATTTTGGATTCTCACATAGCTTTCATCATCTGTGTGTAAAATGGAACAACTGGAATAGTGAGGCAGTGTATAATCTCGTCTCAAAAATAGTTTATTAACATTGTTCGTGTTCACTTTAATCAAACATCCACTACATCACTTTCCGTTTAAGCATTATTACAATGAGCTTTCTTATAGAAATCTGGATTGTTATTTTTAGATACTTCCAGAAAGAGGAGTTAGACACTGAGCAGATAGAAGCTGTTCCCATAGTGGAGCAACTGCTGTAGAGACCATAGTTTCACTCATGCAGACACCGACATAATAAAGACAAGTTTAGGTTTTGTAGTAGTGTGATTTAGCTTTAGTAGCAGCGTACACAAAACAGCAGTCTACATGCTTATCTTGATATGTAGTTTGCCTTCTGCTTTGGGGTGGGGTTTGGTTGTAACATTATGCTGGACAAATAGTCTTGCAAATGCCTTTATTTAGATGTCCTAGAATTCCTTGGCATTTAGGTTGGCGTAAATGTCTGAAATCTTAAAAGTTGCCGCCCTTTTCATGGGTTGGTGACATGGAAACACTGTTTAAACATACACCCATACAAAAAGGTAATATGGAAAATGTCATAAGTTCCATTTTGTGTAGTCAAACATACTCCTGAAGGGACAAACTCATATTTCCTCGGAGCTTCACTCCTGAACAGTCACAATATTGGGTGATACTGGGACACCGCTTATAACACCGCCCGGTTTCTGTCTGCTTGAACGTAAAGTCATTTTCCTACCACAGTAGAAGCTCTGTTAACATGGACGACTTGGCCAGCAGAGGGCTCGGTCAATCGAACCAGCTAATATTTTTTTCATCGGCATTGTGGAATACCTGTTATCGCTAGCATCACACACCAGGTTGCATGCAACCCTTTAAACCTGTCATGTGACGTTGCTGATGGACATTTGGAAAGTTGAGCCCTGTTTGGTTGGACAGACCGGTTTATGGACACAGGCAGAAGAACGACAGACACAAACCAGGAGAAATAGGAACGCTGTGAAGAATCAGTAGGGAATGGCTCATCGGGCTCCCGCTAGACAAATGGTCAATATCATAGGATACAAGAGAGTAAATTGACATTTCCACTTCCATGCAAGTGAAATGTCTAACCTAGTCCAAGCAATACAGAAAATAGAGATCAAGCATATTTGAGTGGTGTAATGTTGGAGCCATGGTGGACACAAGTAAAAAGTTTAATGGAAATAGGTGGTTTAAAAAGCTAAAGACCGAGAGGAGCCCGAATACAGTATATTCCAGCGCCAGTCTCAGGCATGCTATAGCTCCAGTGGTGTTCCATTACGTATATCAAGTCAAATGACAAAACAGTAAAAGAAAAACACAGCCTAGGTTGACCAGTGACTTCAGCAACCCCGATGCATTTTATTGTTCTCAGCAGTGCAATATAAAAAAATAAAGACAGAAGACAAGAAATCATGTCCGAATGCAAAAGTAATTTCCAACTGTAGCACACCCTCCAAACGTTACTGTTAACGTAACACAGTGCAGAGTACGTCATTTTAGCTGTGCGACAGGTAGGGTGAGAGAATTGTGTGGGGACTTTCTTGGCAGCCAACAGAAGTCTCTCTCGCTCAAAAAAAATTATTCAGGTCTTGCCTTCTTGTCAAATAGCGCCAAGCCAGAACAAACTGAGAATTGACAAACCAGTTCCTGAAAAATCAGGCAAAGCACACTGGGAGTTTCCTTCCTCAAATGAAATACAATCAACCACCGAGCTGAAGAGATCTCATCTATGGATGATCGAATTCTAACTGGGGTTTCAACCAGGTATGTTTTGCGGAACGCTGTGGCAAAGTGTACCTTGAAAAAAACTCTTAATTTGTCAAGCATCATTTCCCCCTGACATTCGTTATGGCTGGGTGAGTGAGTGCTGAACTTTGTGCAACATGACAGAGGTGTCAAAGTTGACTGGCTGTGGTGTGTTGGCATTGAGCAACCGGTCCAGTCTCTGCTCGGCTCTCGGGGAAGGGAACGCTAAAGTCGCACAGGTTACCAGGAAAGAGAAGGCACTGAAAAACACTCATGTGGCTCATCAGAATGCAGTCAGACTGGAAATCTCCAGGCCAGTCAACCCTGACAGGATCTCAAGGCAGGATCCACCAGTCAGTCAGTCAGTCCCCCCCATACCCCAGTAGCTCCAGCCTTGTGACAAATACATTGGCATTCTCATTCTAAAAAGAGGATTGTGTCAACTTATACAAACCTACTGTAGCTACTGTAGACCATGCTCCCCTAATCATCATGCGACACCTGTTTTAACTTGTCACGTCCTGGTGCGGTGGTACTTTAAAGTCATGTTAGCTTCTGTTTATGTGGGATAGTCAAGCATCTCTGTACAGGTGTTCAGAACGACTGTGGAACAGCTGTTCAATCCAGACCTTATTTGAGGGGGCGGATGGACTTCTCTGCACACATATCTGTAGGGTCATGTTACAGTGCCATGAGGTGCTCTGACTACCCCCAGGGTGGGGGGGACTGATTTCAGTTAATACAGACTAGCTGATGCTTTCTCCTATGTAAAATGAACTTTGAAGTCGTTTCTTGCGGCTAGTTGTCGACAGCCCTCAAAGCCTAGGTTACATGCAGCAAAGCTCAGATTGCATTACAATACATACTGTGTATAATTAACATGGGGAGGCCCTCCGCTCCCCTGCTAGTGAGTTGACCAACAGGTCAGGAGGAGCATTACTTAGTGGTATGCAAGGACTTGAAAAATAACTTTTTAAAAAAGGCACTGGTTCTAAAGAACAAAACCTCTCCCCTGGAAAGTAGACCCTCTTACCATAGAATCTATGCTAGTGGACAGGACGGGTTACAAATGAACAAGAGTTAGGGTGAGTCCTGATTCCAACAGGAATGTTGACATGTTGACAACACAAGCTCTGTTGACCGACTGTACAGGCCAGGGAAGGACAGCCAAATATTTTTGCATACAAATACATGTGCATTTATTATCTTCTCAAAAGCGACAGGGGAAAAAAAAGACGGCTGTGGAAAAACTAGACGAATGACAGTGTACCCATTGCATGGAATAAGCATAACAAACAAAAACAAAGCTGAGAAGTTTAAACACTAATTTCTAACCTGTGTTACAGACCAGTCCTTTTCCTTGTTATTTTACGTTCAGCACTTTCGGCCACCAACCTCTTTAGCGTGAAATGAGATACAGTACAAAGATGCCATTTGGTAAAAGGTCAGTCCTGCGTATATATATATATATATGTTGTTGTTTTGTCAGTTGACGACTGAGGTCTTCCTCCTCCTCCTCACAACAGCAGGCAGGCACCCCTCTTCTTGCGCTTGCGCACCTGCAGCGCCGCCCTGGTGGCCATCTCAAAAACCTCCCTCACGCCATCCTTGGTCTTGGCTGAACACTCCAGGTAGCCAAAGGCACTGATACGGTTAGCCATGTCCCGGCCCTCCTCTGGCTTCACTGGCTCCTACAGGGTAAACAGACAGGGTGTTAAAACTGGTGTGACCATGAATGTACGTACACACACACACACACACACACACACACACACACACACACACAGTGTGAATTTACCAACAACATTCATGGGACACTTATACCATCAAGACTATAAAAACAATGTAAAATGTATTTATCCTAGTGCATGTAGCCTACTGTGTGTAGGTTGTATCACCCCCCTGCTCTAGATTTATGCTTGACTACAGAACACATCAACCCTTGGAAATAGCATGACTCCACTGCCTGGGTACAACATAGCCACCACCAATGTCACTTTTAACATCACACTAAAACACTTAAAAGTGATGACTTGTGGGGATCGTAATCCTTTCTCACACCCTCTTTGTTACACAGTTCCCTGCACTCTGAGAGAAAGAAACGGCTGACAGAGTCAGAGGGCTTTGTAACCCCCCCCCTAATCACCAACTGGACCTGGAGACTAGTACAACAGACAGTAGGCCTACACAGAGAGACACAGACAGAGAACATGCCGTCATGCAACGTACTGTCTGCCGTCCATTAGAACCCGCATTGAGAAGAGGAAGACACTTCAGACTAAACAAACAAGCTAATCAGTGACTTGCAACTTCTAGGAGCAGTTGCTCCTCCCCCATGCCAGGCAGAGCAAAATCCGGCCCAGCCATTTCAGACCTGTCGAGCTACGTGTTTTTCTAAAAAAGCAAGGGATGCCAGTGACTCAAGTCAAAACAGCCTTTTCCTGAAAAGTTTTCCATAGTCTAATCAGTGATGACATTGGTCACTCAACCACCATCTTAGTTTGGCTGGTTATCTAGCCTCACGTATCCTGAAACAATGACTCAACTTAAAGGGGAACACTAATATCCTTTGACAAATTGTTGTCTTAAAATGTTATCCCTTCCAGAGGCCTAGTTGAGGACACCAGCCACATCTAAAAAAAGTGTTGGCTAGATATAAGATTAGACAGACTACTTTAGATTTATAGCAGTGCCTCCTACCTATGGGTTAGGGGTCTGTTTGAGGGTTTTGTGCAGTACACTCAGTATGGAACTATGGTACGGTACCTGCTTCATCTTGGCCAGCTCCCTCCGTGTGTGTTCGTCGTTCCTCAGGTCCTTCTTGTTGCCCACCAGGATGATTGGAACGTTGGGGCAGAAGTGCTTCACCTCAGGGGTCCACTTCTCCGGGATGTTTTCTACCAGAGGAAGAAGGAATAAGAAGCAAGTAGATATTTCAGAGATACTTATGGGCAGTGGCGACCCGTCATTCAGGGCAGAGACTTTTTTTTGCAAAAAATGTTTGACATTTGGGGGCTTGCCTGTTTTGCATGTTATTTTGGCATTAACATTTTTAACACATCAGTTTGCAAACAAAGTAAATATATAAACTCAGCAAAAAAAAAGAAATGTCCTTTTTCAGGACCCTGCCTTTCAAAGATAATTCATAAAAATCCAAATAACTTCACAGATCTTAATTGTAAAGGGTTTAAATGCCGTTTCCCCATGCTTGTTCAATAAACCATAAACAATTAATGAACATGCACCTGTGGAACGGTAGTTAAGACACGAACAGCTTACAGACGGTAGGCAATTAAGGTCACAATTATAACAACTTAGGACACTAAAGAGGCCTTTCTACTGACTCTGGAAAAACACCAAAAGAAAGATGCCCAGGGTCCCTGCTCATTTGCGTGAACATGCCTTAGGCATGCTGCAAGGAGGCATGAGGACTGCAGATGTGGCCAGGGCAATAAATTGCAATGTCCGTACTGTGAGTTGCCTAAGACAGCGTTACTGGGAGACAGGACAGACAGCTGATCGTCCACGCAGTGGCAGAACACGTGTAACAACGGCACAGGGTGGGTATATCCGTACATCACACCTGCGGGACAGGTACAGGATGGCAACAACAACTGCCTGAGTTAGACCAGGAATGCACAATCCCTCCATCAGTGCTCAGACTGTCTGCAATAGGCTGAGAGGCTGGTCTGAGGGCTTGCAGACCGGTTGTAAAGGCAGGTCCTCACCAGACATCACCGGCAACAACGTCACCTATGGGCACAAACCCACCGTCGCTGGACCAGACAGGACTGGCAAAAAGTGCTCTTCTCTGATGAGTCGCGGTTGTGTCTCACCAGGGGTGATGGTTGGATTTGCGTTTATCGTCGAAGAATGAGCGTTACACCGAGACCTGTACTCTGGAGCGGGATTGACTTGGAGGTGGAGGGTCCATCATGGTCTGGGCCGGTGTGTCACAGCATCATCGGACTGAGCTTGTTGTCATTGTAGGCAAAAACAGAGAAGACAGCCTCCTCCCTCATGTGGTACCCTTCCTGCAGGCTCATCCTGACATGACCCTCCAGCATGACAATGCCACCAACCATACTGCTTGTTCTGTGTGTGATTTCCTGTAAGACAGGAATGTCAGTGTTCTGCCATGGCCAGGGAAGAGCCTGGATCTCAATCCCATTGAGCACGTCTGGGACCTGTTGGATAGGAGGGTGAGGGCCATTCCCCCCCAGAGATGTCCGGGAACTTGCAGGTGCCTTGGAAGAACGCGGTAACATCTCACAGCAAGAACGGGCTAATCTGGTGCAGTCCATGAGGAGATGCAGCTGGTTACCACACCATATACTGACTGTTACTTTTGATTTTGACCCCCTTTTGTTCAGGGACACATTATTCCATTTCTGTTAGTCACATGTCTGTGGAACTTGTTCAGTTTATGTTGTTGGACCTTGTTCATACATATTTACACGTTGAGTTTGCTGAAAATAAACGCAGTTGACAGTGAGAGGACATTTCTTTTTTTGCTGAGTTAATAAAATAAAAACTTTGAGCATTTCTACCTCAAAGCGGCTATGACGGTCAAAATGACCATATGCATATTTAACAGCCTCCATAAGTAACAATAGCCACCAGCCGAATAAATCATTTTAATATACACATTCACAAAGACAAAATTAATATTTTGTTTAGGAAGGTCATGAAAAACATACTAAGACACTTTTTTTTGTATTTATCTGCGCTTAGTAGCCAAAGCCAATTAAATCCAATCAAATGTTATTTGTCACATGCGCTTTGTACAGGGACACATTAAATTTCTGTTAGTCACATGTCAGTGGAACTTGTTCAGTTTGTGTCTCAGTTGTTGAATCTTATGTTCATACAAATATTTACACATGTTAAATTTGCTGAAAATAAATGCAGTTAACAGTGAGAGGACTGTTCTTTTTTGCCGAGTTTATATCATTGAGTTAATAAAGCCGCATACAAACATGGTCTCTTTTTTGTTTTCTTGAGTATGGCAGCTCCAAAATGCAGGTGTTTCAGCCTAACTCGGTGCTTTCTGTGGTGGTAGGGCAAGCTAACAGAAAATACGGAGCGTTGCGCCGTGATTGACTCGGTTTTCTGTCACTCAAGGGGACACGATTTCATGGCGGCGTCCAAGGGGAGACCTCAAATTCTAGCCCTTTGTGTGCTGACATAGTTACATTAGAAGTGCCCATCCAAGAAGGCTCAAGGTCATTGGCCACAGATAAAAAGACATCAAATTACGCATGTACAGTTGCTTTAATTGGACTGATCATGTCAACATCATACTTTCAAAATCCTAGCTAGCAGCCATCATGAATCAGGTCAACAAATCGACTGGCAAATCCTTTTCATATGAAGATAAATAATGAAGAGATATTATAGATAACGTATCGGTGCTCATCGGCCATTACACAGCAAGATGGAAATAGCAAATTCAACAATGAGTGGTTTGGAAGGAAGTGAGCACAGCGCAAGCCGAGTCCAAAAATGTATTGTATGCTGCTGCTTAAATTGTGTAATTTGCCAGGGAGATATGTATACTGTAACTAAGAAAGTAATACTAAGTATGTTGTGTAGTAAGCTGTTAGTAGCCAATGTGCCTCACACTAATAATTTGGCCCCTTTTCGTCTCTTAATTTCACCAACTGTTCTGATTTGGTGGTGCACATGTAGCTTGTAGCCTGTTTTAGAGAAATGTAATCATTGAATGTTGTAAGAGCTTTCATTGTCTGCTCATATGCATTTTTAAAAAGAGGCATTAAATGAGGCGGAATTGACTGTTTCGCTGCCAGACAAGGCTCTGCTGATAGCCAGGTGTAGCGGTGGTATGATGTTGGGACAGCAAACCTAAGTTTGTGGGCACCGTTTGTCACTGTAATTCATGTAGAGTTGTGTGTTGTGTAGTGGCTTTGCTGGCATGCATACATTTTATATTTCATTGTCCCACTAAGATGTGCATGCTAAAATCGCCACTGCTTATGGGACACTGACTGGAGAAAGAGCTCAGCAGACATGTTCATACACATAGTTCAGATTAGGTCCATGCATATAATTTATCCCACCTGACACCCTATACAGTGCATTTGGAAAGTATTCAGACCCTTTCACTTTTTCCTCATTTTGTTGTTACAGCCTTATTCTAAAATGGAATAAATTAATTGTTTCCCTCAAATCTACACACAATAGCCCAATACTGACAAAGCAAAAATAGGTTTTTAGAAATGTTTTTACATTTATTAAAAATTTAAAAAACAGAAATACCTTATTTACATAAGTACCTTTTGCTATGAGATGTGAAATTGAGCATCCTGTTTCCATTGACTATCCTTGATGTTTCTACAACTTGGAGTCCACCTGTGGTAAATTTAATTGATTGGACAGGATTTGGAAACGCACACACCTGTCTATATAAAGGTCCCACAGTTGACAATGCATGTCAGAGCAAAAACCAAGCCACGAGGTCAAAGGAATTGTCTGTAGAGCTCAGAGACAGGATTGTGTCGAGGCACAGATCTGGGGAAGGGTACAAAAAATGTCTGCAACATTTAAGGTCCTCAAGAACACAGTGGCCTCCATCATTCTTAAATGGAAGTAGTCTGGAACCACCAAGACTCGTCCTAGAGCTGGCCGCCCGGCCGAACTGAGCAATCGGGTGAGAAGGGCATTGGTCAGGGAGGTGACCAAGAACCTAATGGTCACTGACAGAGCTCTAGAGTTCTTCTGTGGAGATGGGAGAACCTTCCAGAAGGACAACCATCGCTGCAGCACTCCACCAATCAGGCCTTTATGGTAGAGTGGCCTGACAGAAGCCACTCCTCAGTAAAAGGCATGACAGCCTGTTTGAAGTTTGCCAAAAGTCACCCAAAGGACTCTGACCATGAGAAACAAGATTATCCGATTAGATAAAACCAAGATTGAACTCTTTGGCCTGAATGCCATGCGTCAATCTGGAGGAAACCAGGCACCGTGCATCACCTAGACAATACCATCCCTGTGGTGAAGCATGGTGGTGGCAGCATCATGCTGTATGGATGTTTTTCAGTGGCAGGGACTGGGAGACTAGTCAAGATTGAGGGAAAGATGAACAGAGCGAAGTACAGAGAGATCCTTGGTGGAAACCTGCTCCAGAGCGCTCAGGAACTCAGACTGGGGTGAAGGTTCACCCTCCACAGGATAGCGACCCTAAGCACACAGCCAAGACAACACAGGAGTGGCTTCGGGACAAGTCTCTGAATGTCCTTGAGTGGCCCATCCAGAGGCCGGACTTGAACCCGATCGAACATCTCTAGAGAGACCTGAAAACAACTGTGCAGCGACGCTCTGACAGATCTTGAGAGAATCTGCAGAGAAGAATAGGAGAAACTCCCCAAATAAAAGGTGTGCCAAGCTTGTAGCATCATACCCACGAAGACTTGAGGCTGTTATCACTGCCAAAGGTTCTTCAACAAAGTACTGAGTAAAGGGTCTGAATACTTATTCAAATGTTTAAAAAAATATTCTCCCAGTTTTTGCTTTGTCATTATGGGGTATTGCGTGAAGATTGATTAGGGGAAAAAAACGATTTAATCCATTTTAGAATAAGGCTATAACGTAACAAAATGTGGAAAAAGTGAAGGGGTCTGAATACTTTCCAAATCCACTGTATAAAACTGATAAACACACAGTCACTTCCAGTTGACATTAAAATGACTTAGCCAGCTGTTAGACAAGTGCTGTTGGAAATCAAAACATCAGAGAAATCAGCAACTGAGTGTCCCCGGACTAGAAATAAGCTTTTCTTCTGGTAATTTACCTAAACTGTCAGGGCTGTCGATAGAGAAGCACATGAGGATGACATCTGTGTCGGGGTAGGAGAGAGGCCTCAACCTGTCGTAGTCCTCCTGGCCGGCTGTATCCCACAGCGCCAGCTCCACCTAAAACACGGCACATAAGAAGAGAAGAGGAAGGGTCAGGACTTCGCAGATACAGTCAAAATGGCTGCTCTTAAAAAAAAAGGCTAAATCTTTCTGAAGCAAATCTCTCTCAGAACCCGAGAGTCCTATTTTTGATATGATGTTGAGTAATAGATTCTGGGAGAGATGCATGTGCAGATGAGCAAAAAGAAACAAAGCTAAATAAAAACACACTTAACCATCCATGGTCACTAAATAATGGTGATACCGTTTTTATTTACCAAAGTCAGGAGCGCCATGACTGGGCTGGGCAGTGTCGGGCCAAAAGCAGTGGAGCAAAGTGCTGGCACATCTTTTACTGTGGAAATCATTACAAGATACCGTAGCTGTAATTTTATTTTCACCATGTTCTCATAGGGAAATGTAAAACACCATCAAAACAAAGCAAAACTGGAAACAGTCATGCCTTAGAAACCGCTAATAATGACTAATATGATTCAGAGCAGTGTTTCAGTTTCACTGTTCCTCACAGAAAAAGCTGCTTCCCAAATGGCATCCTGTTCCCTGTATAGTTCACACTGGGTCCTGGCCAAAAGTAGTGGGAATAGTGTGTCATTTGGGATGCAGAAATACTGTATCTCTGAGAAATCTCTCAAGTGATGCGGCAGGAATGTGGAGTACGATTTGCATATTTGACACACTCGAGGTGTGAAGTCGTAGCAGGTTAACGTCTTTTGGCGGCCGTGAAACTAGCAGTGACAACCATGATGACGAACAACACTATTAGAAGTGGATTCGTCATAGCTCTGGTCTTGGGGAGAGAGAGAAAGCAGTGCAGCAGCTAACGACTGGCCGTTTGTCTCATTCCACGGGCAGGTTTTCACAGGGATGCAGAGAGGAGGCATGGTGGCTTTATCCCATCACACCACTGATTAATTCCATTAGGGAAATCAGGTGATTAAGGAGAATCTAACCAGATACATTCTGTTCCTCTGGGGAGTAGACCAGAGCAACTACATTACAGTCTGCTGGATTCTACAACTGAATCATAATATTCTGCCACAACTTGCTCTTTTACTCTATACATGATTTATGCACTATTTGGAAAGAAAGAAAAAGTCCAATGTCTTTGAGAGGAGGAGCCTGTCCTTCATACATCTAGTCAAAAGGTTAGTAACATAACTTTGTATGACTACAGTACACACACACATTATTCAACCATCCCAAAATAGCAGCTATAGCAGAGGTTTGTAGGGCGGGTGGGAGAGGGAGGCTACATACTCCTGGCATGAGCAATGGGGTTAGGAGCCATATCCCCTCTGGACACACTGACTGACTGCACAGCACAAGGTTTTGAAAAAAAAAGAAGGCTATATTTAGAACTGGGCCTGGCCCTGCCCACTGAAGGTGAGAGAAGGAGATTACCATTCTCCCTGAAGGAAAATAAGATTTAAATGTGGACTGTGGTGACTATATACTGAGAACACCGATCTTATCCACACCAAATTAAAGTGGGGGTAATTCTGGGGGCGCAGCCCCCTGGGAGAGCTAAGCTGAATGGGGGGCTGGGAGGTGGCACGACCCACAACAA